>NW_007246183.1:354624-376940 GCF_000164805.1 Carlito syrichta
TGAGGCAGAAAGGATCGCTGGAGCTCAGCAGGTCGAGGCTGCGGTGGCCGGGAGCGGCCACTGCACTCCAGTCTGGGCGACAGAGTGAGACTCCAACTCAATAACAAAAAAAAACAAAAACTCTAACCTTGCATACTTTTACATTCTTCATCTATAATAGCTAAAGCCTTTTTAAAAAAACATTCTAGCTACAAAAATTATCTTAAAGTCATTTGTTTCATTTGCTTTTATATCTAAATTTGCATGGATGCTTCTTTCCCCACTTGAATTATTTTTTAATATTGACAAGCTTTGGAATGTCACATAGTCAAAATGTTAATATCTTCATGTTACAGCCTTAAGTCAAGCTTAGAATATATTCTATGCAGGTATTCTTTGATATTTTCTTCTAACAATTTTATAATTCAAATTTTAATCTGTCATTGTATCCCATAATTATAAAAAAGATACAAAACAGAGATATAATTCATTCTATGAAATTAACAAAAATGAAAAAAGAAAAATACACCAGGTATAGGTAAGGATATAGTGAAACAAATACTCTATTGTAGAGGTAGTGTAAATTTGGTAAAACACTTCTAGGAAGCAATCTGACCATCTTTACTGATAATAGCCTTGAACAAATCACACCATTTGACTCAGTAATTCCACTCCTTAGAAATCATCCTCAGCAAACAGACTAAGCATAAAGAAATATAGAAAAAGTATGTTACACGCTTTGGGCAGTCAATTGCTGAGAGCCTCTCCTCTATAGCTGAGGAGAGTGGGAGTGGAAGAGTGCTTATAAAGCAAGCAGCTGTGAAGAAGAGTGTTCGGATAAGAGAGACATAAACATACTTGAATTGAATTCTGAGGAAAATGTATCAAAGAAGAGAGATGGACTAGAAATAAAAACAGGTTTCTAAATGAAGCAAAATAAAAGAGAAAACAATGGTAATCAGGTCAAAAGTCCCAAATGATGCTGTCAACCTACTCTCAAATGACTAAAAACAAAAAATGAGTGACAGTATTATAAGGAAAATGTGACGAATTGTTCAATAAGCAAATTACAGCAATCTAATGGAAGTTGATATAAGTTAGAATAGTGCTTACCCACAGAGGTAGGTGGTACTGACTGTGAAGTGGTATGAGGGTGCTGGAAATGTCCTATATCTTGATATAAGTGATGGTTATACCAGTTTAAAATATGTAAAACTAAATCACAAAAATATGCAAAGTGTTCACCATTCTAAACATTATTTATCATTTACTTTACTGTTTTTTAAAAAAATTACATCATGTTAACTTGCAACATATAAAGAGTCATTATTTCTCCTTCAAAGGTTCAGCTCCATAAAAAGAGCACTTATGAAGCCTGGAAATCATATGCAACTGAGAATACTCTTCGGTTTACACGTTTTGCTTTTTTTTTTTCTTTGTCTAAAGACATACTTTCTACAGCAAGGGTCCCCAACCTTTTTGCCATCAGGGACCAGTTTCATTCCTGATGGGGGCATATCAGACATTAGATTCTCATAAGGAGAGCACAAACTAGATCCCTGGCATGCGCAGTTCACAATAGGGTTCCCACTCTTATGAAATTCTAATGCTGCTGCTACTCTGACAGCAGAAGGAGCTCTGCTCGCCCACTACTCACCTTCTGATGTGTGGTCCTGTTCCTAAAAAGCCACAAACCAGTACCCATCTGCAGCCTGGAGTTGAGGACCCCTATCCTAGAGGGTACTGAAATAACCTTCATTTTTGTCTTCATTTTCCCCACTGAAACTATGCCATGACTTAGTAAGGGAGGACCTAATTACGTGAAAATATTTAACACTACTGAAAAAGTTCACGCACTTCTCAAAGACATCTCCCCAAGATAGTAGTTTTAATACTCGATGGGAAAACACTTCTTCATAAGCTCCTTTAAAACTGGTGATGATGTCTACCCCTACCCTAAAGAAGGAAAAGGAAAGTTTCCAGGGCCCAAAACAACAGAAGTGTCCTACTGCCAAGAGAGAAGCAGGATTACCAAAACAGAGGGTAATGGAGGTTAAAACTAACACTGGTTCAAAGGTAAAGGTGGAATAAAAATATTAAATCAAAATTTTCCAGCAAATCAACCAACCCCCACCTTCTATCACCATGGCGATAGAAGGCTTTAAAGTTGATGATGCACTGAAGATAAACAGAACACAGTGGATCACGCCTATAATCCCAGCACTTTGGGAAGCCAAGGCAGGAGGAATACTTGAGGCCAGAAGTTTGAGATCAGCCTGGGCAATGCAGTGAGCCTCATTTCTACAAAAATATTGTTTATATATTTTATTTATTTATTTATTTATTTTATTCAGGGTCTTACTTTGTCACCCAAACTGTAGTACAGTGGCACACTCCCGGCTCACCACAGCCTCAACCTCCTGGGCTAAGGTGCTTCCTCTGTCTCAGCCTTCGAACAGCAGGGACTGCAAGTGTGTGCCACCATACCCAGCTAATTTTTTAATTTTTTTCTAGAGACAAGGTCTCACTATATTGCCTTGGATGATCTCTACAAAAATTTAAAAAAAAAACAAAAACACAAAGTCTCATCAACTCTAGGTAAGACTGATTCAAAACCCTATGCTAACAACTTAGCAGAAAAACATAACATTTACTTCTCAACATGAATACTATTTACCTCAGTCTCTACATGCCTATAATGACTAGCTTCAATCCAAAATTTTAAACCACACAAAAACTCAAGAACAAATAAATCACTGTCACAAGACAAAGCAATCAACAAAAGCAGACTCAGAGATAACTCAAATGTTGAAACTATCAGCCAAAAAGTTTAAAATAATTAAGAATAATGGCACAGGCGCAAATGAAATAGATAAACAACATGCATGATCAGACAGCAAATATTAGAGAGAGTAAATATAAGCATCAAACCAAAACACTAAAAATAAGAAATACAATAACAAATTTAAAAAGTCTTCAATAGCATACTTGACAGATAAAAAAAGAATAATCTTCAAGACAGATCAAAAGATATGCCCAAAGCTAAAAGTAAACAAAAAAGGATAAGAAATTTCAAGTATATGAAACATGGTAAACATCTAACCTACTTAATAGGGATCTCATAAGAAGAGAAGAATCAAGGCAGACCATTCTGGTCCATGAAATAAATCTTAACAACAACCACAAAAAATAAAAAACACACAAAGTATCTTTTTTTTCTTTTTTTTTGAGTTGGAGTCTCACTCTGTCGCCCAGACTGGAGTGCAGTGGTCGCTCCCGGCTACTGCAGCCTCGACCTGCTGGGCTCCGGCGATCCTTCCGCCTCAGCCTTCCAAGTAGCTGGAATTACAGGCATGCGCTACCACGTCTGGCTGATTTTTTGATTTATTGTAGAGATGAGGTCTCGCGGCCCAGGCGGGTCTCAAACACGCGGGCTCAGGCAATTCACTCACCTCAGCCTCCCAAAGGCGCAGGATTACAGTCTGAGCCACCGAGCCCAGCTCACAAAGTATCTTAATTGAGCAAAAATAAGAACTAAACTTGCCCATCAAAAGAGGACTGGATTATAAAAAATGTGGCTACACATATACAATGGAATATTATGCAGCCATAAAGAACAACATCGTGAACTTCGCAGCAACCTGGATGAACTTAGAGTCTATAATACTGAGTGATCTTTCACAGAAACAAAGAACTGAGTATCACATGTTCTCACTCATAAGCGGACCTTGAACAACTATTGTAATACTATAAGAAAAGGATTGGCAGTAGCAGGAAACTGCGGGGGGAGGAGAGAGGTGGGATTGGCAGTAGTGGGAATCTGCCGGGGGAAGGGGGGGGCCACACCTCATGAACAAAGGTACCTGCATAATGAATATTTGTATACCTAACCCTGAATTGTACCTCACATCTTTAAAATAAAAAATTTAAAATTAAAAAAAAAGAGCAAACTAGAAGTCAACTAATATTGATTTTTAGGTAACCTCAAGTAATTGAAAATTAATACACTTCTTTCTAAGAATAAAAATCCCTGATCCAAAACAATATTGCAAGGACAATTAAGAACAAAAATGAAAACATAAATTATCAAAAGATGCGGGATGTAGAAAAAGCAGTACTTAGCAAAAAACTCATAATTAAATGCATATTTTTGAAAGCAAAGTCTGTAATCAGTGAAAAAAATTTCTACCTTAAAAAACTAAAAAAAGCAAAGTAAGCCCAAGCAAGCAGAATGAAGGAAATGATTTAAAAAAAAATCCATGAAATGGAAAAAGAAAAATGGAGAAAAATCAACGAAACAAAAAGCTGGTTTGGGAAAAAATTAATGAAACTGATATATCAAGTGGGTGCGCGATAGTATATCTGTAGTCCCAGCTACTCAGGAGGCTGAGATGGGATGACCTCTTAAGCCTAGGAGTTCAAGACTACAGTAACCTATGATGGTGCCTGTCAATAGCCACTGCACAGTAGCCTGGGCAACACAGCAAGATGCTGTTTCCAAAAAAATATGAGGGTGCCAAAATAAGGTATACACATTTGAAGTATGACATTCACAAATGTGCATAACTTTTTTTTTTAGCACCAACGTACATGTACTGATAAATCTCTAGACAGAAAGAACAAGGAAAGAAGAAAAAAAATACACAAATGATCAAGGAAAGAAAAAGAGGGGTAACATCACCACAGAGTCTACAAATATTAGAAGGATAATGAAGGGAAATTAGGAAATACCTTATACAAAGAAATCAGTTTACATAAAACAGACAAATTCCTGAGAAACAAACTACAAAACTCCCTCAAGAAGAAAGACATAGAATAGTCATGTATCTATTAAACTGAATGTGTAGTCAAAAACCCTCCAAAAAGAGAATTCAAGTTACAGATGGCTTCACTGGCAAATTCTACAAAATATTTAAGGAAAAAAACCACCAATTCTACACAAAATAGGAGGGAACAGTTCCAAATCATTTTATGAGGCCAGCCCTCATATCAAAAACAAACAAAGAAATTATAAGCAAAAAAAACCCACAGCCTTTTTTGTCCCTTATGGATGCAAAAATCCTCAACAAAATATTAACAAGTCAAACTTTGTAACTGATAAAAAGAGCAATATACCACAAGCAATAGGGGTTTATCCTAGGAATGCAAAAGTTGATTAAATGTTGAAAGATCAATCAAGTGTAATTCGTCATATAACACAAGTTGTGAAGAAAAATATTATGGTATTGACAGATGCAAAAAAAGGGAAAGCATTTGAGAAAATTCAACACTTATTCATGATAAAATTCTTAGCACATTAGGAATAGAAGGGAACTTCTAAAACCTGATGAATTCTTCTACTAAAAACTTACTACTAATGTCACACTTACAAGACCAAATACATTTTTTCCAAAAGTTCAGAACAAGGAAAGAACATCAGCTCTCATATCAGTCCTATTCAATACTAACAACATTCTCAAAATCCCAAGCAGTGCATTTGACAAGAAAGACAAAGTAAAACACAATATATATTGAAAAGGGAGAAATAAAACCTACCTCAATTTGGAGATGACTTAAATGTCTATGTAGAAAATCACCACAAATTCTCAAAAAAGCTTCTAGAACTAATAAATGAGTTTAACAAAGTTACAGGATACAATATCAATAGGTAAACATCAATTATATTTTTATACTCTAGGAACAAAAATTAGAAACCCCAATTTTAAAACAGTATCATTTACAATACCACCAAAAAACATTAAAATATATATAAATGCAACAAAATGTATGTAAGATCTCTATGATTAAAAACTACAAAGTATTGAATGAAAGAAGACCTAAATAACTGGAGAGATATACCATGTGCATGTATCACAAGACTCAGTATTATTAAGACTCTAGTTGTCTACAAATTGCTCTACAAATGTAAAGCAATCCCAATCAAAATACCGGTATACATTTTCTGTTGATGCCAACACACTAATTCTAAGATCGAATAAGGTAAGGCAAAGGAACTGGAACAGTCAAAACAATTTTGGAAAGAAAAAACTGGAGGACTAATACTATCTTACGTCAATACTACTTACAGTTAAAGTAAGCAACTCAGCGTGGTATTGGCAAAGAGAAACACATAGATGAAGAAAACTAGAGAATCCAGAAACAGACCCTCCGTTATATGGTCAATTGATTTATAATAAAGGTATAAATGCAATTCAGGGGAGAAAGGATAGTCTCTTCAACAAATGATGCTGGAATAATTAATCATCCAAACGCTAAAAAAAATGAAATTCCACCCATACTTTGTACCATACACTGAAATTAACTAAAATTAATTAAATGTAAAATATGAAGCTAAACCATTTTTGGAAGAAAACTAGAAAAAACATCTTGTGACATTGGGTTAAGCAAAAATTTCTTAGCTACAACACCAAAAGCATGATTCATAAAATTAAAAATTAAGCATAAAAAATTGGTATCTAGATTTAAAGAACTTTCAAAACTCAATAAAAAAATTCTTTAATTGGGCAAAAGATTTGAAGAAATACTTCACCAAATAAGACATACAAATGGAAAATAAGCATAAGAAAAGACACTCAACATCATTAGTTATAAGGGAAATGCAAATTAAAACCACAATGAGATAATATCACACACCTATCAGAATAGCTAGAATGAAAAAGAAAAAAAAACAGCACAAGTGTTAAGGAAGATGAGGCGCAATCAGAACTCTCAGTGCTGAATGGCAGTGACAACCACTCTGCAAAAGTTTGGCAGTTTTTTTTTCATATGACCCAGCAATCCCACTTTTAGGCATTTACCCAAGTGAAACAGAAACCTTTGTTAACACAAAAACCTACCTGTACTTAAACGTATACGGCAGCTTTATTTGGAATTGGTAAAAGTTAGAAACCACCAAAAATGTCCCTCAACTGGGAACAGAAATGGAAAGCTACTCAACAATTTAAAAAGAGAACTATTATACATACAACAATATAAAGGAACCTCTGTTGTTTGAGGGGGGATTAGGGGTCCTCAAGGTCACTGCACACTCACTAGGAAGACTCATAAAACTCAAGAGTTGTAAACTCTTTATACTCATGGTCATTATATTCATGGTCACAGTTTATGATGACAAATGATACAGATTAAAATCAGCAAAGGGAAGAAGAGCATAGAGCAGGGTCCAGGAGACACCAGGCACAAGCTTTCAGTTGTCTTCTCCCAGTGGAATCATGCTGACAGAGCTTGTATGTGACAACATGCAGGGAGAACTGGCAAGCAGGACAACCAGGGTTTTTACTGAGGGTCTGAAGGTAGGTAGGGCTGACTGTCTTCATGGTTGACCTTAGTCTCCAGCCCCTCCAGAGGTCAAGCTGATAATTACACGGCCCAAGGCCCCCCACAATAAATAGCAATGTTAGCACAAGCAACCTCAGTGGTCCAAGGTCCCAAGTAAACAAAGATAAAGCAGGATGTGAGGGGAGGGGGAAACCCCCAAAAACCGGAATTATCTTTTGGAGGACAGGCCCCTTGTAATACAGGCTTCCCTCACTAGGTAAGTGTTCTAGGAACCCATCAGCACTAGTGTACCAACCAGCACTTTTGAGAAAGGCTGTTTTTGGCTTCAGGAAAATTTTTTATGGAGATTCTTTCAATGCATTTGCACATTTCATGATGAGTGATTTACAAGAACAATATGCCCACACTGCACTGAGTGTTCAGCAGTTGTTGACCAAAACAGCATGACCCCTGTGCCCCACCTTGGTCAAAAACAGGGGTCACGCTGTTTTTGGTCAAAAACTGCTGAACATTCAGTGCAGTGGGGGCAGGTGTGTTGTCATGGTGAAAGAACCAGTCACCTGTTAGACAAAACTGGGGTCAAATTCTTCTGCAAATTGTGACCTAACCTTCTCAAAACACCCAATAAAAAATTTAGTTGACTGATCAGGAGGAACAAATTCCGAGTGTACTATAAGAACAAAATGAACAATAGATAAAGTCAAAGGTGAAAAACAAAATTTGCTTCCCCAAAATTACCATCTGACAGTAAAAAACCATCCTTTTGAGACAGGAGATAGCTAGAGAAAGGCTAGGCAGACAGGCTGGTCCTATGATAACAATGTAGTGAACTCCTGGCAGGCCTCTTAGGCTCAGCATTGGTAAACAAGCTCTCTGTGAGCCTCTCAAGCTAGAGCTGAAGTCCTCATTGCTGGGATCAAAAAGCAACCAATCAGCTCACCATTAGGCCCCTACATCCTGCCGATTAGTCCTTAATACTGACCAATCAAAACAGCAGCTCACAGCTAGTAGGAGCCAATCGGCTTGGACTTAGGGCTATGTAAGCACCAGGTTTCAGACCAACTGGCAACCCCTTCGGGTCCCCTCCCACCATGGGAGCTTCCCTGCCCTCTCAATAAATCCTGCTTACTCACATTCCAGCCCTCCACGCCCCTCATTCTTCCTGGGCATGAGACAAGAACCTTGGCCCTGAAGAGCTGCGACCTGAAGAGCTGCAGAAGATCGTCGGAGTCGAAAAACCGTGCACCCCAGAGGTTGGCTTGCCAGACAACGGAGGCTGAACCAGGAGAGCTGCCGGAAGAAGGCAAGACTCCAAAGCTGAGACACCCAGGCGACTAGGCTTGCCAACCCACGGAACCAGTAACACTCTCAGGGCTTGGCTTGCCAGCCCGTTAGAACTGACACTTCCGGGGTTAGGCTTGCCAGTCCCTCGTCAACTCTGAGGCTTGGCTGGCCCATTTAGCTGACACTCTCAAAGCCCAAGCTGCCCCGAAAAATCCACATCATTTTAAATTCCAAACACAGTATCTATACCTCCCTTAACTAACTAGGAAAGCAGATATGTATACGAAGTATGGCAAGTGCTATAAAGCAGTATAATTACTGCTCTGGAACACCAGAGTAAATAATTTTACCTGAAGCATCTCAAGAATGCTTCCCCAATAAAGACAACATCTAAGTGGATTTGCAAGATAAGAAGTGTTTTGTGGGAAGCAAGGTGAAAAGTAAAGAATTCTAGGCAGAAAAAAATAGCATAAAACAGGACACTGATGTTTGGAAATAAGTGTTCTACTCCGAATAATCAAGTTTGGCATAAGTTACATATATAGTCCTAGTGAGGGGCTGCTATAGATGGGGTACCATCAAATGCTTCATATGCTCCTAGCATATAGTACTATAATGTGTTACACACATTTTCTATTTAAAGCACTCAAAGAAAGATATTTTTAAGGAAAATGATATGATCAAACTTGGTTTTTAAGAGATATAAACGTAGTAACCATGTGAAAAAAGACAATAAAAACAGAAAGACCAGGTAGAGAAGACTATTTTAATATCTAAGACAAGGGCTGTGAAAATTAGAGTCAGGAGTTGGGCTGGACAAATTCAAGAGCCACAGTAGGCACAAAAATAGCAGGATTTACTAAACTTAACTAATTACATGAGTCCCAGATTTATAATTTGTAAGATTCAGGTATTGATGAACCCAAAAATCAAAAAGAGAGATTTTCCAGTAGCTTTCTTTGGGTGGTAGGTTTACCAGAATTTCTTTTTTTTAACTCTTTCCAGTTTTCTAGATTTTCAAAACACAGTGTTGTGGAATACCATAACAAAAGAACGAATATCTATTACTTTGACCAAAAAAAAACTTAGAAAATTAGTATGTTTTAAAACCATAACATAGTTTCATTCCAGAGGTTGTCCAAACAGACAACAATGCTCTATGGCCAAAATAAAAGGTTCTGATCCAGTTGATGAAATGGGAACCCTTTACAAGACACAACTGGCATCAAAGTCCATCATCTGCAACAACTTCAAACCCTAACTGGGTCTCCTAAATATATTTAATGGAAGCAATAATAAATCTTTCAGCAGCCTAAGCTACAGTTTCATAAGCCAGCATGACTCCAAGGCCTGGCACCCTAGACTGTTAGCACCGAAAGCTGTGAATATAATGGTTACAGAATGGATGCCCTTAAATCTTCTCTGAGTGCATGTTATTGATAGCTTAAAAATACTATTGTATAATAATACTTATTCATCATAGTTCATTTGAATGCCTATAGAGAGAGGTACCATTTCTAATGTAAAGCACTGCAAATTCAAACCTTTTTGCTACATTGCTAATATATAATTAAGTGAAAAATTAGATAAATGGCAAATGAGAAAGTCTAAGACTCTACTAGTATAGAGGAACAAAGTTCCCTTTTTGTGACTCAACAACAGTCCTTTTCTTACTTTCATTCTATATCACAGGATATTAATTTTTGGGAACAAGGCGGGGATGGTAAGCATTTTCATCATCTACCATATAATTCATATTGTGTTAGAGAAAATACAGTTAATAAAACCACACTGTGGATTCATGAGAAAAAAGATCCTTATTTACAAATTTTATAAATTCCATTTCATATACTGACACATTACAAAATTATTTTAAACTGTATTGTATATTGAATTCTCAAATGTTTTACTTAATTAAACTGTGTTTTTCTTCAGGAACGAGGTAAAAGTTCCTTGATTACAAGGCTTCTTCTAGACTTTAGTTGATAAATAGTGTAAAATTAAAGTTTTCTTAAAACTTGATTTAGATAACATTTTAGCATTTGAAAAAAATTAAGATACCTATAGTTAGGTTTGAAAAAATTTCACTTGGAGATTATATTCATAGAGTATGTCCAAATTTGTTTATTACAAATACTATAACTACTAGATAGAATATTTATGCTTGAAAATAGTAGGCACTTATTTCCCTTAAAAAATGTTTTTTTTTGCTTTTTGTTCTTTTAAAAGTATGAACAGTAATTACACTGACTGAACCAACAGCTTTTCTTAATTCCGTGCCTTTGAGAGTTCACTTAGAAGCTTCATTTAACAAAAGATGTTTCTGAAATAAATCACAGTCCATTGCAGATTATCCAAATGTGGCTTATTAACTCTATATTTTCAACATCTTCTCCTGCCATCCAGCACATTTTTTTTATCTTTCCCATGACCTCACCTAGTGATAGAAACATTTCTTTTTAAAATAAATTAACCTACAGTGTACCTAGATCACTTTGAAGATTGAAAGAGGTAAAAAAACAGGTGAGAAACCAAATCCAAAAGACAAAGTACATAGTAAAACATACAGGAGAAGGAAGAAATAAACATGAGCTGGAAGGAGGAAGGTGGCGGGGAGAAGAGAACCCAAGGAAAAGAAAGAATTGTAGGTTTCCCTTGGATTATAGACTGTGTATACCAGAAGCCACATGGAGATGGGAAAAAATTCCAAAGTTTCATTCTTTTACATCCTAATCCAGATGTATAATGAATTCACTGCATAGTACATTCCAAAGCTACAAGTACATTTCAAAATTATATGCCTTTCAGTTTACTTTTAGCTGGACAGTAAATCCTTAATGTTATGAATAGGTAGAAACTGCAACTAAGCAAAATGACGTACAGAAGGTTTTCAAATAAAGTCATTTCTTTCAATCTCATTTTATTATAACATTCATGAGAAAAAATTGATTTTACTACATCCATCATTTCACTTAAAGTAAAAGTTCTCAAGAACCTATCGAAAAGATGTTAAGAGGCGACTTACTGTATACTAATTTACTCTAGGGATGTAATTATTCATAAAGTACTTAACCATTCTTGCTTAATAGTCATTATGATATAATACAGTGGTTAAGAGAGCAAACTTGTGCTAGCTGCCTGAATTCTAATCCCAGCTCTACCCGTGCTACTGGAGGCAAGTAACTCCATCGCTCTGTGGTAGTTTCCATATCTACAAAATGGAAATGAAAATGGATCCTATATAAAGAAGGATCAAGTAAGTGCTGTGAGGATCAAATAAGTGAATACATGTTATATGCATAGAACAGAATTAAACAAAAAAAGCATACCATTAGGTATTGCCAAGAAAGGTCAGCAACAGCCCATTTGTTTATTCTTAAAAAAAAAAATCTGGCAACCACTTCAGGTCCCCTCCCACCATGGGAGCGTTTCTGTCCTCGCCATAAATCCTGCTTTCTAAAAAAAAAAAATCAATGAAATGTTTCCTAATTTTTTAAAAATTAAATTTCTCATTATCTTATATGGCTGATCTAATCGAGTATGATCATTCTGTAAAACCTCAACACCTATATTCTAAATAATTATATCATAAAGGAAATCATCTTAAATTATAACTATAAAATCTAATGTAAAAGAACTATGCTATAAATCAAAAGTCTATAAAATAGTTACCTTGCTTATTATTTATCATAAAAAATAAAGTAATTATCTAAGAAACTTACTAGTTTAAGTTTCCCTGTGAAAGCTAATAGAATTTAAAGAAAATAAACACTATTTTCAGTTTCACATAAAGTATGAAAGATTAAACAATCCAGTCATTTGTGTCTACCACAAAATATATACTGCCATAATATTGGTTCACAAGTAAGCTAGTGCACACATAGTCCAGATCAGGAGATTCTAATCTTGGCACTGCCGACATTTTAGGACAGATCATTCTTTGTCCTAAAATGGTCGGGGGGGGCGGGGAACTGTATGTCCGTGCATTTTCCAACCCACTAGATTCCAGCAGCACCACCTCTCAAACCCTCACCCCTATGTGGCAACCAAATGTGTCTCCAGACATTTCAAATGACAATCGCTGTAGATTGTAATACAATTTCTTTTGTTTCAACAAAGGGGGGTGCTATTAATAACAACCAGGCTACCTTACAACCTTCTCTACCTTTTGCCATTTCTTTCCTTTTTTTTTGTTTTTTTGAGTTGGAGTCTCACTCTGTCACCGAGACTGAAGTGCAGTGGCCCCTCCCAGCCACCGCAGCCTCGAACTGCCGGGCTCCAGCGATCCTTCCGCCTCAGCCTTCCGAGTAGCCGGAACTACAGGCGCGCGCTACCACGCCCCGCTAATTTTTGATTTATTGTAGAGATGAGGTCTCGCTGCCCAGCCGAGTCTCGAACCCGCGGGCTCAGGCAATCCACTCACCTCAGCCTCCCAAAGTGCGGGATTACAGGCTGAGCCACCGAGCCCGGCGGCCATTTCTTTCAAACACCACAAAAAGATGGATTTTGCACTTTCTTCCCACAATGGACTTTCTTCCCACAATGCATTTTAGTATCTTGATCATTCCTGCAAAATAGACTGTAGCTACTGTCTATTTTACAATGACCAGTATTTCCTTGATAATATATGAATTTTTAAACTATGATTCATTTAGAATTTGCCCCTTTTGCATTAGGATTGAAAATTTTAATTATACCTTCCTTTAAACCAGACATATGTTGCCAATCAGTAGCACAATACCTCAGCAAACGAACTGCTAATCCTCAGCATGTGATATCTATTAAGTCTGTGATAAGCATTTAATATAAATTATCTCATTTAGTCCTATATAATTATAAAAGGTATTATCTTCACTTTTTGAGATTAGGAAAAGTGAAACTAAGGAAGAATACAAATGCCTAAGTTATTAAGACGAACATACAGCCGGGCTCGGTGGCTTAGCCTGTAATCCCGGGCCTTTGGGAGGCTGAGGTGAGTGGATTGCCTGAGCCCGCTGGTTCGAGACCCGCCTGGGCAACTTGGGAGACCTCATCTCTACAATAAATCAAAAATTAGCCGGGCGTGGCAGCGTGCGCCTGTAATTCCAGCTACTCAGAAGGCTGAGGCGGAAGGATCGCCGGAGCCCAGCAGGTTGAGGCTATGGTGGCTGGGAGCGGTCACTGCACCCCAGTCTGGGTGACAAAGTGAGACTCCAACTCAAAAAAATAAAAGGAATTAAGAGGCATTTTTAAGTAGACAGAAACAAAACATCAAATTTCTGAAAATACATTATTATTAAATAATAAATTCAATAGTGCCTAAAAGAAAAGCATAAATGGTCTGCTCTCATACACAACTTAATTTATGGTTCAGCCATTTTCGTAGACTAGATGAGTGGCTACTATAAATGGAGGTAATAAACTCCTATAAAGATAGAAAAGTGTTGGGAAAATGAGAAAGCTCCCAAATAACTTTAAGGATGTTTTCTTTCCAATCCAAATATCCAATTCCGTTTCAAAAAACCAAGGGGAAAAAAGAGAGAGAAAGAAATCAAAAATCTTTTAAGTTAAAAATATACTCGTATTCTATACTTTAAGAACCTAAAACTTAAATTAGCTTCCTTTGGTATGATTTGAAGAAATTAATGTAATATTAAATAAGTAAAAAAAAATTAGTTTTAAGATTTCACTGGTCCATTGTTAGTAAAAGTTGTAAACTGTAATTACCGTCTTTGTGATTTGGCAGTGTCCATAAAAAAATGTTAAATGCATATATATTCTTTAAACAATTTCTCTTACAAGAATCCTGTACTATCAAAATACATGGACAAATGTACAAGAGTATACACATAGCAGTATTTCCTTACAGTACTGTTACTGTACTATTACTGACAGAGAAAAACCAAACAAGCAAATATACGCTAATAAGTGTCATAAATTTATAAATGAGGAAACTAAGGCTCATACTGGTCAGGTCACTAGTGCAGAGACAAAGACATTAGCTTCTCTCTTTTGTTTTTTTATTGTTTTTTTTTTGAGTTGGAGTCTCACTCAGTCACCCAGACTGGAGTGCAGTGGCACGCTCCCCGCCACCACAGCCTCGACCTGCTGGGCTCCAGCGATCCTTCCGCCTCAACCTTCCGAGTAGCCAGAATTACAGGCATGTGCTACCACACCCGGCTAATTTTTGATTTATTGTAGAGATGAGGTCTCGCCACGTTGCCTGGGAGGGTCTCAAATCCACGGACTCAGGAAATCCACTTACCTCAGCCTCCCAAAGTGCTGGGATTACAGGCTGAGCCACCGAGTCCAGCCATAACATTAGCTTCTCTGCTTCCATCTCTCTTACTTTTCTCAAGTTCCTCCCAAAAGTACCCTCATTTCACTTTATTATTCAAAGTTGAAGTGCCTTGAGGAAGCCTTCCTTGATGCCCCTCTTCTCTCTCTCTGTAAAGAGGCACTCCTATGAACTTCCACACCAAAAGTCAGACATTTAAGTACTTACAATGCCATGTTTTAATTTAATTTTTTTTTTTTTTTTGAGTCAGGGTCTCACTCTGTTGCCCAGGCTGGAATCACAGCTCACTGCAACCTTGACCTCCTTGGGTCAGGTAATCCTTCTGCCTCGGCCTCCCAAGTAGTTGGGACCACAGGCATTACCTAATTTCACTTAACATAATGTCTCCAAAGTCCATCCATGTTATATGTGGCAGGGTTTTCTTCTTTTTTAAGCCTAAATAATATTCTACTGTATGTATATGCTACATTTTCTTTATCCATTGATGGATGTTTGTTTCCACATCTTGGCTATTGTGAACACTGCTGCAGTGAATATGCAAGTGCTAGTGTCGCTCCAAGATCCTGATTTAAATTCTTTTGGAAAAATAGGCAGGACTGCTGGACCATATATGGTAGTTCTAGTTTTAATTTCTTGAGTAATCACCATTCTGTTTTCCACAGCAGCTGCATTATTTTACATTCGCACTACCAGTAAGTATGAAAGGGTTCCAATTCCCTCACATCCTTACCAACACTTTTTTTTTCCTGTTTTTGATAGTATCTGTCAGTCTGGCCTTACCTTTAGTTCCTTGTCTTAAATAAATGCACTAACAAATAGACAACAAAACTTTTAAACTCATGTAAAATATGCAAGTAAGAATAATTAAATATCTGAATACAGATGACAGTTTATGTCATCTGAAAAAAACTTATTTCTAAATGGCCCCAATAGCAAAGATATAACAAAAAAACAACAGTTCGGAAAATCCCAGACAGTATCCTTTCAGCCATGTCTGAAAGACAGGCTATACCCCCAAATACTAAGGAAAAAAATTGAAAAAATCAAACAAAAATAAAAGCAAATTAAGGCCAGGCATTATGGCTTATGCCTGTAATCCCAGAACTTTGAAAGTCAGAAACGGGAGGATCTCTTGACCCCAGGGGTTTGAGACCAGCCTAGGCAGCATAATAAGACCTCAACTCTTAAAAAAAAAAATTACCTGTGTGTGTTGGTGTGTGCCTATAGTCCCAGCTAACAAGGAGGCTGAGATAGAAGGATCACCTGAGCCCAGGAGGTCGAGACTGTGGTGAGCCATTATCTTGCCACAGCACGCCAGCCTGGACACCTCAAAAAAAAAAAATTCAGAGCTGAATCTCAGTACTTTAAGCCCTATTCATTAAGGATTTACACATTTAAACTTATGAACAATATTTATGATATGCCATAATATTTCAGAAGAAAAACTATTAAAATGCCTGTTTTACATAAAGCTATATATTTCAAAACATTTTACATCATTAAAATCATTTTTAGCCGGGCTTGGTGGCTCAGCCTGCAATCCCACGCCTGGGGAGGCGGAAGTGAGTGGATTGCCTGAGCCCGCAGGTTCGAGACCCGCCTGGGCAACTTGGTGAGACCTCATCTCTACAATAAATCAAAAAATTAGCTGGGTGTGGTAGCGCGCGCCTGTAGTTCCAGCTACTTGGAAGGCTGAGGCAAAAGGATCGCTGAAGCCCAGCAGGTCGAGGCTGTGGTGGCCGGGAGCAGCCACTGCACTCCAATTTGGGCGACAGAGTGAGACTCCAACTCAAAAAAAAAAAAAAAAAATCGTTTTTATCTGTTATAATGCTGCTGTCTCAAAGAACGCTACTACTTAACATGGATTTGTCTTCTTTGTACCCAGACTACTTAAACATACTTATATTACGGATACCAATCTTTAATTAGTCATATTTTAAGGTTTTACTGGAGGTAAATGCAAGTAACTCATTGAGAGGGCTATTTATAACACATATAATTCATACATCATTTAAAACTATCCATAACGTAAATATTTAACTGTCAAAAGTAGCTTGGTTAAAAAAAAAAAAAGTAGTAATTTAGTTAGACAGTGAAGATAATGTATTTTTCAAATAATATGTTTCTCCTCTGTATAACACTTAAGAAGTATAATACATGTAAACTATTATATCCATATAAGATAGGTTTCATAATTTCCACTTTATGGATTAGGACACAAAGACCCAAGATAACCAGACAGTAAGCGGTATGGTCAGAACTTGAACACGGGTATCTGGCTTCTGAACTGGCAGACACTGTAGCTAAATCAAAACTTTACTGGATGCTATGAATGACATTTGTAATATTTTAGTTATAAAAATAGAAAAGGCCTAAAATTTACTGTAGTCATAGAAGTTTTGTTTTGTTTTTTGTTTTTTTTTAGTTGGAGTTTCATTCCTTCGCCCAGGTTGGAGTGCAGTAGCACGCACGCTCACGGCCACCCCAGCATCGACCTTCTGGGCTCCAGCGATCCTTCCACCTCAGCCTTCTGAGTAGCCAGAACTACAGACGCGTGATATCACACCCAGCTATTTTTTTATTTATTGTAAGGACAAGGTCTCGCCAAGTTGCCCGGGTTGGTCTTGAACCCATGGGCTCAGGCAATCCACTCATCTCGGCCTCCCAAAGTGCTGGGATTATAGGCTGAATCACCAAGCCCGGCCAGTCATGGAAGTTTTATACTAGCTACAAACGTGTTGAAGAAAGACAAATAATTAACTCATTAAAAAAGACTGAATCAAAGGTATTGATGTTAATTATGTTTTTATTTTAAAATCAAAAACCATATTGCTGTGTCACATCTTGCAGCCCTTACCTCAGTACCTTCTTTTAAAAGCTACCAAACCTAAGATCCTGTTCAAGTTAAAATAAAAAATCTTTTTTTTGTTCTTTGTTTGTTTTTTTTGAGATGGAGTCTCACTCTGTCGCCCAGACTGGAGTGCAGTGGCCGCTCCCGGCTACCGCAGCCTCGACCTGCTGGCCTCTGGCGATCCTTCCGCCTCAGCCTTCCAAGGAGCTGGAACTACAGGTGCACACTACCACGCCCGGCTAATTTTTTGATTTATTGTAGAGATGAGGTCTCGCCTGCCCAGGCAGGTCTCAAACCCGCGGGCTCAGGCAATCCACTCACCTCAGCGCAGGATTACAGGCTGAGCCACCGAGCTCAGCTTAAAAAATCATTTTATTAAGAAAAGTACCACTGTTTCTGCCAGATGATTGTTTTATTAATTCTCAGCAAAATCATCATGTGGCCAGGCTCGGTGGCTTAGCCTGCAAACCCAGCACTTTGGGAGTCCAAGGCAAAAGGATGCCTGAGTCCGTCGGTTTGAGACCAGCCCAGGCAATTTGGCGAGACATCATCTCTACGATAAATAAAAAATTAGCCAGGCATGGTAGGACACACCTGTAGTTCCAGCTACCTGGAAGGCTGAGGCTAAAGGATCGCCGGATTCCAGCGAGTCTTTGCTGGGGTGGCCGTGAGTGTGCCACTGCACTCAAGCCTGGGCAATGGAGTGAGACTCCAACTAAAAAAAAAAAAAAAATCATTATGTAAGAACAAACTGATAACAGCACTGAGAGAGAAAAATAGGGAAAAGACTTAATTTAAGTATTTTAAATATAGTCAAATTCATCTTTTTTTCTAAAACTAGAAAATAAGACTGAACTATAACTTCAAAGGGAAATATTTTTCTTCCTGTGTTGAAAGAACATGCCAATGACTACCGAGGAAATACACTTTATTCATTTATGTACACTTATTTTTATATTGATTCCAATTGTGAAATATGCTGCAATAAAATGGAATGCATGAGAGAAAGTTAGGTCAGAATCATTTTTACAAATTTTGCAAATTTCGTCACTTCTATCTCCTTACTTCCATGTAAGGTGACCCCTACAACATCACCAGCAGCACATCATCATTATTGCACATCAGTAACACACTACTGAAGTTGAAGTCTTTTTCCTCTCACCTTGTACGGACAGAATGTGCAACAGCTGTTTTTTGATGTTGTTGTTGTTTGAAAAGGATAGAAGCTTTAAATACCTGCCAGTTCTTCAATTCTCTTTCCAACACAACAACCAACATATTCTTTGCTCAACCCTATCTTTCTTGGAGTTAAAGAAGAGGAAATCAATTTTTGGGGTAAGATTATCAAACTGTTGAATTCAAAATCTACAAGACAATTCTAAGAACATGAGCTACAAAGCTCTAGATAACAATAAAAATAATAGATAATAATAACTGAGCACATACTAAGTATCAGGCAATGTGCTAAGTGCTTAAAGGCATTATCTCATGTGATCCTCAAAATAACTCCCAGAAGTAGATACTATTATTATACCCACTTTGCAAATAGCAAGATTGAGTCTTAGAGCTAAGCGACCTATGCAAAATGTAACCTATGACTCAACTCCTAAGTGACAAATCATGTGAAGACAAAAGGTTTGAGAAGTATATTTAGATCTTCAATGGCCAACCTCCCAAAGCTCTCAACCTGGAGGCTGCAGACCATTTTTCATATTTCCAAAATCTAAATGAAACAACCATTTAAGGGCAAAATGCCACAGCTAAAATTGTAGGCTTTCAAAGGGCTGTGTTTTGTTTTGTTCTCTGGCTTTTAGTTCAACTTAGGTCACTTCAGTATGGACAGTATATGCTGTTCTAATTACAGTCTTGAGTCAAAAATAGGGAAGCAAATTATTAATAATTAAAGTTTTTGAGCAAAAAAAACATTTATGTAATGTGGGATTCACAGTGGAAAAACAATTTAAGAAACCCCTTCTGTGAAAAGGTTGGGAGACAGTGGACCAAATGACCTCAATGATCTGTGATGGATCTAACAACATACAAGTCTTTGCCAAAGGCTTCTACACCAGAAATGTGTCTGCCCCACCCTGACTCCTGTCCCTTCCTCCCTCCCTCTAAATTCCACATTCACAACCCACCTGCTGCTTTTTATTATCACTGGCAAGCCTAAGAAACTGAGATTGTCTCTTCCCAGAATAAATTGAAAAAGCTAAAGCTGACTCAACATTTATTTTTTGCTGTGAATGCTGAGCAATTCTTTCTCCCATTTATCTAGTATCTTCCAATTTGTTTCTGATTATCCTGGCTACTTGTTAACTAATTTGCCCTCTGAGAACTTGCTTAGTTCTGTTCCTTCAATTGCGAAAACACTTCATGGTGGCTGCTATCATTGAGTTTTCCATTCTAGCCCTCTTCTCTGGTATCTGGATCATTTCAGTTGGATTAAGAAGTATCTAACTCCACCAAGGGTCCACAAGTTTGTGTTTCACAGATGCTATTTTCCCTATCCTGCTTCCTTACTGGTTCCACTTGAGCTACTTACAAGTCATACTCTGCCACAATACCCTTAAATTGATCATTCTGTTATGGCTGATTTTCGTGGGAATATATTTCATAAAATGCTATGGGTAGCCCGTGGACAAAAATTGTAAGATTATACCTAGTGTATAAAGTTATTGCTTGTTTCTGTACTTTTTTGGCTTTAGATAACCACCCAAAATCCTAAAGGATATTATATAGAATGCATATAGACTGAGACTATGACAGTGAAACAGAGAAGACAACATTCCTGCTTTAACAGAGCTTACATTTTAATTGAAGTGGAAAACAGAAACTAAGAACAGCAACCAGTGGTAAGTACTATGCAAAGAACTGCAATAGGAATGACCCAAGAGTGATTAAGTTGCTAGGTGAGATTGAGCAATAAATGAACAAGGCACCATGGAACCTGAATAGCATTAAGAAGCCAATGCAGGGAAGATAGCTGCTCATTCTGAAGTAAGGAATTGCAAAAGCAGAGGCCATAAGGTTGACATGGTTACTGAAACTGAAAAAAGGTCAATATGGCTGAAGCTTAGCAGGGCCAGGAGTATCCTAACATTAGATGAATTTGGAAAGGCAAGCAGGGACCAGCTCACACAGGGCTTTGTGGGCCAAGGTGAAATTTAATCCAAGTGTAAGTAAAGCCATCAAAGAGGGTTTTAAGAAGTCCCTCATTTTTTATATTAAAAAGGCTCCTCCCCTCTCACCCAGGAATCTTTTTTATTTATCTTACAAAACTCTGTTAGTATAAGACCCTACCAGAGAATAATATTTCTAAAGCATCTGATTCCTTCCCCCACACACACAGAACAAGCTCTCTCTTTCCTTTGAACTTCTTCGTCAGTAAAGGTGTTTACATGGCACATTATCCTGGGCACATTCTCCCAAGTTCAGAGATCTCTCCATTGCAAAAGTTTGTCTTGAATGTTTGTGCTGGATTTTGATTTATCTAAAAATAATATCTCACTCTCCCACTACAGTTTACAGTTTATAAAGGAATTTCACATATTTCCATGCTTAATTATCTTAATAACCCTACAAGTACAAACAGTCTAAGGTATTATCCTTAGTTTGCAGATGAGGAAACAAGAAATAAGATAAACTAATTTGCGCAGGTCTCATCTATAGAGCTGGAATCATAAACCTTCTTGGTGCAGTGCCAATGTCAGGCCCAAGATGGATGAATACAAAGCCTGAGGGAGTTTCTTTCAAGCTTTTCAACATGCTGCCAATATGACCCCATCATCAAGCTTTTTATTACAATACCACAAGTTCTATAGTAGTACTACATCAATCCTT
This sequence comes from Carlito syrichta, assembly GCF_000164805.1. NCBI lineage: Eukaryota > Metazoa > Chordata > Mammalia > Primates > Tarsiidae > Carlito > Carlito syrichta. The sequence continues at coordinate 376,134 of NW_007246183.1, forward strand.
TAACTGAAAAAATGTAACTGATTTTCTCTATTCCTGCTAGGATTTCTAATTACACTATTCCCGTTAGATTAGACCTCTGAAATGAAGGCTTATACACACTAGCTAAATATTATACAACTTACCAGAAGCTATTATTTCTACCTATAGAAAGAGAAACTAGGCCAGGCACGGTGGCTCCAGTCTGTAATCCCAGCACTTTGGGAGTCCAAGGCGAGAGGATTGCCTGCGTCCAGGGGCTTGAGACCACTCTGGGCAACTTGGTGAGACCTTGTCTTCACAATATATCAAAAAAAGAGCCAGGTGTGGTAGCGCGCGCCTGTAGTTACAGCTACCTGGAAGGCTGAGGGGGAAAGATGACCTGAAACCAGCGGGTCAACACTGGGGTGGCCATGAGTGTGCCACTGCACTCCAACCTGGGCAACAGAGTGAGATAATGGCTCAAAAAAAAAAGAGAGAGAGAGAGAAACTAAAGTAACCTTAATATTTTAAAAAATTTTTCAAAGATAAAACACTTTAAAATTTTCAAATAAAAACTAAGAATTCTTAACATGTTATCCTACTAATTCATATTTATTGTAATCAAGTTGCTGAGATTTTTTAAATTTTTATGTGTTACAACCTGGCTATGTATTTAGCTTATCAACAGTTCTCTTTTGTGAAATATGAATTTTGTAGAAAATTAAGTTTTCAAGAGGGTGGTGCATGAACAATAAAGAACAAAATTCAACTCAATGAAATAAAAATGTATTATCGCCAGGCTCGGTGGCTCAGCCTGTAATCCCGCGCCTTTGGGAGGCTGAGGTGAGT
>NW_007246183.1:377006-389488 GCF_000164805.1 Carlito syrichta
CACTCCAGTCTGGGTGACAGAGTGAGACTCCAACTCAAAAAAAAAAAAAAAAAATTTATTATCAACCATAAGTAAGGTTAGGCAATGCAGGATGAGATATATAAGGCACATTCTGCTTTCCAGAAGCTTAAAATCCAGAATGGATGGCCATCATAACAATGTCTATGGTTTTAAAATATGATGCTTAGCCAGGCATGGTGGTTCATGCCTTTATTCCCAGCACTTTGGGAGACAGATGAGCTTGAGACCAGCCTGGGCAACATAGCAAGACCTCATCTCTATAATAAATCAAAAAATTAGCCAGGCACAATGGCTCACGCCTGTAATCCAAACACTTTGGGAGCACAGGCAAGAGGACTGTCTGAACCCAGGGGTTCAAAACCAGCCTGGGCAACATGGCAAGGCCTTGCCTCTACAATAGATCAATAAATTAGCCGGGTGTGGTGGTGCGACAGTTCCAGCTACTTGGAAGGCTGAGGCGGAAGGATTGCCTGAGCCCAGCAGGTCAAGGTTGTGGTGGCTGTGAGCATGATACTACACTCCAGCCCAGGCAACAGAGTGAGACTCCAACTCAAAAAATGAACAAATAAAATAAAATATGATGCTTTATACATCATATACCACAGATAAACCTGCACCCATGTAGCTGAAGCAAAAAAAATACTTCAAATGTTCAAAATGTCCTTAAATGGGCTAGGCACAGGGGCTCACACTATGCTCCCAGCACTTTTGAGAGACAGAGGTGAGAGGACTGCTTGAGCCCAAGGGTTCAAGACCAGCCTGGGCCACTTGGTTCTACAATAATTTTTTTTTTTTCTTTTTTTTTGAGTTGGAGTCTCACTCTGTCGCCCAGACTGGAGTGCAGTGGCCGCTCCCGGCCACCGCAGCCTCGACCTGCTGGGCTCCGGCGATCCTTCCGCCTCAGCCTTCCAAGTAGCTGGAACTACAGGCGCATGCTACCACGCTCGGCTAATTTTTTGATTTATTGTAGAGATGAGATCTCGCCAAGTTGCCCAGGCGGGTCTCGAACCCACGGGCTCAGGCAATCCACTCACCTCAGCCTCCCAAAGGCTCAGGATTACAGGCTGAGTCACCGAAACTCGGCTAGATAAAGTGGCCTGTAGTTCCAGCTACTTGGAAGGCTAAAGCAGGAGGATCACTGGAGCCCAGGAGGTCAAGCCTGCAGTAGCCATGTGTGACTGCACTCCAGCCTGGGCAATAGAGTGAGATTCCGACTCAAAAAATAAAACAAAATAAGTCTTTAAATGAAATGAAAATAATACTGATGTACATACATATAATGCAGTATCACACAACAGTGGCAATCAAGGAATTACAGTTAACAAGCAAAAACAGGATAAACCCCCATAACACGATATTAAGTAAAGGAAGGAAAAAGGAGGCAAGAGCATAGAATGTCTGGAAAGAGGTGTGAGAGAAGAACCAAAAGCTTCCTTGAGTGATTTTTTAGCAAAGGGTACATGCTCTTCCTTAGAACCAAACACACAAAAATGATATACAGAAATTTCAAGACAAGGTGAATGAAAATTCAAGGTTTTAGAGTTGGAGAAGTATTCAGGTCAAGTATTTTCAGAGCTGAGCTGAATAGGACTGGAAGCTTCATGGAGCAAAAGTTCACAAACTTTGGAATCTGTACAAACAGTTCTGGTTATTTAATTATATAGCAAATGATAAAGCTAGTTATGGTGAACTTGTTAAAAAAAAATTACTAGGTCCTACCCACAGATTCTGATTTAGTTCATCTGGGATAGGAGCTAAGAATCTATTCAGTTACAAAGCATCACAGGCCGGGCTCGGTGGCTCAGCCTATAATCCCAGCTCTTTGGGAGGCCGAGGCGAGTGGATTGCCTGATTGTCTCTACAATAAATCAAAAAATTAGCCGGGCATGGTAGCACATGCCTGTAGTTCCAGTTACTTGGAAGGCTGAGGTGGAAGGGTCGCTGGAGCCCAGCAGGTCAAGGCTGCGGTGGCCATGAACGTGCTAGTGCATTCCAACCTGGGCAACAAAGTGAGACTCCAACTCAGGAAAAAAAGAAGTATCACGGGTAATTTTAATACAGACTGTATGTACAATTTTGAGATGTATAGAGTTGCTTTTGAGAATGCAAAAGAAACAAGAAGGATACAAAAACAGCTTTCAAACACAAACTAGAGAGTCTCTCCTCACATACAGTCTGAAACAACAGGCCTGAGATACAGTCTTAGAAGCAGAATACAGCCAAAGGCCTGGCATCTATGAACATGTAAAAATATGTACAATTTCTCCTCTGAAAATTTTAACTTACTCTTTATTCTCTCCAATAGGAATTTACAAGTATCCACATATTCTCACCAACACAGCAATATCCCTCTATTTAATACATGCTAATTTGGCAGATAAAGAAATTTTAATCTGGATTTCCTTAATAATCGGTGAGACCAAAAGTATCTTCTTAGTTTGGCATGACAAAATGTATTAACATGTGAGGGTACTCAGTCTTCCTCTACTCATTTGCCTTTCCTAAACAGGAAAGATTTCCTGACATTAAGTTATCAATATAATAAAAGAATAAAGTAAGAAATGGTGGTAGGAAGCAACTTTGTTGACTAGGATTTAGGAAGAAAGCTTTAGAGCTTGACCAGTGAGAAAAACCAGGGCAGTAAGAGAAAAGGAACTTGAAAAAAATATTAATGTAGCTATGATTTAAATTCCCTTTAATACTCTTTGAGGACAAATAGAATCCCTTTTTAATTACTCCTGGCTTTAAACTATGCTTCTTGAATGAGACCTAGTTCTGAACTTGGACCATGTGTACCTCTGGATTAGCTGGGATTATGTCCTAGCCATTAGTGCTGCTTTTGTAAACTGCCTGTTCATATTCTTGGCACATATTTTCTACTGAGACTTATTTATTTTTAAATAAAACATATTTTAAGGCAGTTTCAGGGCACAAAGTACAGAGTTCCCATTTACCCTGCCCCCATATAGGCACAACCTTCCCCTACCAATATCAACATCCCACACAAGAGTGGCACACTTTTTACCATCAATAAACCAACATTAGCACGTTATCATCCAAAGTCCATGGTTCACTCTTGATGTTTTACAATTTATAGTATTTGACATATGCATAATGACATGTATCCACTATTGTAGTATTGTACAGAACCGTTTTATTGCCCTAAAAATCCTCTATTCTCTGCCTATTCAACCCTCCCTCCCCAATATTCCATAGTAACCACTAATCTTTTTACAGTCTCCATAGTTTTGCCTTTTCCAGAATGTCCTATAGTCAGAATCATACAGTATGCAACCTTTTCAGAGTGGCTTATTTCACTCTGAACATGAATTTAAGGTTTCTCCATGTCTTTTCATAGTTTGATAACTCATCTTCTCTAGTGCAAATATTCCATTATCTAAATGTACCATAATTCATTTACTCATTCACCTACTGAAAGACATCTTGGTTACTTACAAGTCTGGACAATTATGAATAAAGCTGATATATAAACATCTGTCTGCAGGTATTTGTGTGTGAAAATAGGTTTCATTCCAATTGGTAAAATACTTAGGAGTGCAACTGCTGGGTAGAATGGCTAGGAGTATGTTTAGTCTTGTCAGAAACTGCCAAACTATCTTTCAAAGAGTCTGTGACATTTTATATCCCCACCCACAACAAATTAGTTCCTATTAATTCACATTCTGACCAGCATTCAGCATCATCAGTGTTCTGGAATTTGTACAATCTAATAGATACATAGTGGTATCTCACTGGTTTTTTTAATGTGCATCTTCCTGATGATATATGATGGTGGTGTCTTTTCACATGCTTGTTGGCCCCATCTACTTGCCTTATTTAAGGTGTCAAGATTCATTTTTTTGCATGTGAATGCCAAGGCATTCCAACACCATTTTTTGAAAGGACTTTATCAGGTCAGAGTGGTGGTTCACATCTGTAATCTCAGTGCTTTGAGAGGCAGAGGACTGCTTGAGGCTAGGGGTTCAAGACCCGCCTAAACAATGTAAGGAGACTGTAGCTACAAAAACAAAAAACTAACAAACAAAAAAGGCTTCTTTTTTTCCATTGTATTGCCTTTGCTCCTTTGTCAAAGCTCATTTGACTATATTTATTTACTATATTTGACTATATTTAGCTCTATTCTGCTACATTAATCTTTCTGTCTATTCTTTCACTAGTACCACACTGTCTTGATTACTGCAGTTTTATAGTAAGTCTTGAAACTGAGAAGTGTCCATTCTCCAACTTTGTTCTTCTCCTTCAATACTGTGTTGGCTGTTCTGGGTTTTTCACCTCTCTATATAAACTTTTGTATCAATTTGTTGATGTCCACAAAAAGTCTCAGCATTTTGACTGAGACTGCACTGAATCTAGTTGGGAAGAAGTGGCATCTTGATCATGTTAGGTGTTCCTATCCACAAGCATGGAATATTTCTGTACTTATTTAGACTCTCTGATTTCTTTAATCAGTTTTGTAGGTTTCCTCACAAAAATCTTTTAGATATTTTGTTAGATTTATACCCATGAATTTCATTCCAGAGTGTTGATGCAAATGGTGTTGTGCTTTTAGTATCAAATTGCACTTGTTCACTGATAGTATGCAAGAAAGCAATTGACTTTTATATGTTAACCTGGTATCTTACAACCATGCTATAATAGCTTATTAGCTCCAGGAGTATTTTTGTTGCTTCTTCTGCATTTTCCACATAAACATTCATGTCATCTGTGAACAGAGTTTTACCTCTTCTTTCACAATCTAGGTATTTTTATTTCCATTTCTTCTCTTATTGCATTAGCTAGGACTTACAGTATGATCCTGAAAACCAATAGTGAGAAGGGACATCTTTGCCTTGTGTCAGATCTTAGAGAGAAAGCTTTCCAATTTCTCACCATTCCATTCTCACCATTTCATTTCCGTTCCTTTTCTTGGAATATCAATTCTACAACTGACCCTTAAACAACATGGGTTTGAACAATATAGGTGCACTTATTTGCAGATAATTTTGTAAGATGGAAAAACATAGTATTCACAGAATGTGAAACCTATATATATAGCTCTCCGTATATGCAAGTTCCACGGGGCCAAGTGAAGGACTTCAGTATGCACAAACTTTGGTATACTCAGGGGTCCTAGGACCAAATCCCCTCAAATACTAAGGAACAACTGTATTTCTTTTTCTTTTTAATTTTTTCAGTGGTTGCCCTGGAGCCTGCAATAAACATTTACAACTAATCCAAGTCCACTGTCAAATAACACTGCTGCTTCTTGAGTAGCCAAAGTACCTTGTAATGACAATATATTTTTAATTCCTCCCTCCCATTTCGTGCACCACTGCTGCCATTCATTTCACTTATATATAAGCATACATGTATACACACACGTTTACATAAATATATTGTTGCTATTATTATTTTAAGCAAACTGTTATCTTTTAGATCAATTAATATCAAGAAAAAATAAAAGCTTTTAAGATCCAAGTTTCAGGCCTATATTATTTTCCCTCTTTCTGTAGAACTTCTTTTGCACATTTCTTGCAAATTAGATCTATTAGTGACAAATTTCTTCAATTTTTGTTTGAGAAAGTCTATTTCTCCTTCACTTTGGAAGAAAAATATGGTAAGGTATAGAATCCTAGGTTGGTGGGTTTTTTCTCTCAACATGAAATACTTCACTCTACTCTCTTCTTGCTTGCATGGTGCCTGAGGAGAAGTAAGATATCATTCTTATCTTTGTTTCTCTATAGGTAAAGTGTTTTCCCCACACTGGCTTCTCTCAAGATTTTTTATTTATCTTTGATTTTTTGAAGTTTGACTATGTTGTGGTTATGTGTAGATTTCTGACACTTACCATGTTTGGTGTTCCCCGAGGTTCCTGGATTTCTGGTTTGCTAGCGGACAGTAATTTAGGAGAAATTCTCAGTTATTACCTAAAATATTGCTCTGTTCCTTTCTTTCTTCTCTGGTAGTCCCATTATACATATTTTATACCTTTGGCAGTTGTCCCACAGTTCTTGGATATTCTGTTTTGAGGTTTTGGGGTTTTTTTCTTCCATCTTTTTCCCTTGCTTTTCAGTTTGGGGAGTTTCTATTATAACATCCTCAAGCTCAGAGAACTTTTTTCACTTAGCCATGTCCAGTATATTAATGAACCTATCAAAGACATTCTTCATTTCTGTTATCATGCTTTTGATCTACAGCATTTCTTTTTTACCTATAGTATTTCTTTCTTAAAATTTACATCTCTCTGCTTACGTTATCTATCTGTTCTTGTACATTGTCTACCTTTCCCATTAAAGCCCCTGGCATGTTAATCATAGTCTGTTTTGTTGTTTTAATTCTTGATCTGATAATTCCTGCCATATTTGGCTATGATGCTGATGTTTGTTCAGTCTCTTCAAACTGTGGTTTCTGCCTTTTGGCATATGTTGCAACTTTTTTGTTGAAAGGTGGACACAGTATACTAGGTGTAAAAAAAAAACTATAGTAAACAAGCCTTTAGTAAAATAGTGGTAAGGTGTAAGAGGAGCGAAAGTATTCTATATTCCTACAATTAGGCCTCAGTCTTTTGATGAGTTCATGCCTATGGAATGTGAACATCTACCAATGCTTCTCTTAGGTTTTTTCTCTCTTCAGACTGGATGGAGAAGGCTGAAGTTGTTTATTTCCCATCCCTTAAGTAAAAGACTAGAGGGAGCTGAAGTAGGGTATTTCCCATCCCCCAGTTAGGTCAGGCTCCAGTATAATAATCTCTCCTTCCTCCTACTGGAAGCTTTAGAAAATTTTTCTCTGATATTTACTGTGAGGACCTGGCAGAGCTTCAAAAGGCAAAAGTAACAAAAATGTGAGGGCCTCCTATGACAAGGTCTCCCTGGAGATTTTACATCTCAGAGTTGCCCAACCCTGACGCTCCAGATATTCCTCAATGACAGCTCAGGTTTTCCTACTCCTGCACTGGCTCCCTCAGACATGTCTGCTCCTGGGTTGCTGCTCCAGGAATTGTGATTCTCTATATCTGCCTGTCTATATAGTTCTAAGGGTAGTAGTTTGCCCTGTGACTTCATTTCTCTGAGGGATCTAAGAAGTGTTGTCTATTCTTCAGTTTGTTCAGTTTTTTATTAACTGTCAGGACAAAGTGACAATTCCTAAGCTCCTTACCTACTAGACAGAAAATTGGAAATCTTCAGAGATTTATTTATTTATTCATTTTTTGTGGCTGAAATACAGTGGCATGCTTACCACTTGCTGCTGCCTCGACCTCCTGGGCTCAGGTGATCCTTCCACCTCTACCTCCTGAGTAGCTAGGACTATAGAGCACACCATCAAGTCTGGCTAATTTTTTGATTTGCTGTTGTTGTTGTTGTTGAGACGCAGTCTCACTATATTGCCCAGGCTGGTCTCGAACTCCTGTACTCAAGCAATTCTCCTATGTCAGGAGATGGCTTCTAAGAGTGCTTTGTATATGAAGACATACACACACACACACACACACACACACACACACACACACACACACACACGCAAATAGGACAAAATAAACACTTTGTGAAGTTTTACAGATATTTTTCCCAGTTTGTCATCTGTCTTACAATCTTGTTTCTATTGTTTTTGGAGGCATAGGAGTTTTGAATTCTTAAGTAATCAAATATATGATTATGGCTTCTGATTTTAGGACAGAAAGATCTTTCCACTGTCAAGATTATAATACGGCCAGGCGCAGTGGCTCAAGCCTATAATCTCAGCACTCTGGAAACCCAAGGTGAGGGGATTGCCTGAGCCCACGGGTTTGAAAACAGACTGGACAACTTGGCAAGACCTCATCTCTACAATAAATCAAAAGAAAAAAATTAGCCGGGCATGGTACATGTGGCTGTAGTTCCGCCTACTTGGAAGGCTGAGGCAAAAGGATAGCCAGAGCCCAGCGGGTTGATGCTGGGGTGGCCATGAGTATGCCACTGCACTCCAGCCTGGGCGATGGAATGAGACTCCAACTCAAAAAAAAAAAATTACAATACCTTCGCCTATGTTTTCTTTTTGCACTTCTATGATACTTTCAGTTTTTACATTTACATTTCTTAGCCATCAGAATTTTTTTTTTCCGGTTTTCATTAAATAGCTGGCTGGCTGTCATACCAGCATTTACTGAATAATTCCGCCATGTTCCAAAAACTGTAAAATGTCATCTTTATCTTAAATACCTATTAATAATTGGGTCTGTTTCTGGACTTTAAAAAAAATACCTGTGAAGGGAACTGGGTAGCTAGAAATAGGGAAGAAAAAAGATGAACTTTTCACTGTTTCCCTTTTGAATTTATTCCATGTGCTTTAAATTACCACTCAAAAAATTCAATGAAATTTCTGTTAAAGTTCTGCTTACTAGACATGATGGAATTAACAAATATTTTATGTTTGGCAAATTTTACTATAACCCCATATGCGCCTGAATACCTGAAATCATAAATCCATCCTGAGTTTAAAAGTGGAAACTATGATTTAGTCTACTATTTTAAATGAATAGTGAAAGTGTCTCAAATATTATCTTGAACTAGATGTTTCTGTCACTTAACATGGTCAAACACAAGACTATATTTTACCCTGAAGGGAAAAAGAAAATTTTTCTGGCTAAATCCTTAATTGCTATAGCTGAGGCTACTACCTCAAATAATTAAGAACTTTAGATATTGTCAATTCCTTACTGGTGTTTCCTAGATCTAACTATCACAGATGTATTTTTGCATTTCTCATTAACTTTTGGTTAGTGACCATCTTTGTCTATCAATTCCTATGGTGAATGCTTAATCAGAATCTAATGTTTCTATTCTACTGCAATCCGATCACTGTACTTTCAATACCATTTCTCCCTTTACATGTGATCATCATAACATCATCATCCCCATTCAACAGGAAGCATATAGTGTGACTTGCCAAACATCACATTACTAGTTAACAGAACCAGGTCTCCTGAGAAATGTCTTTACCCTAAATATGCTGCTTTGCACCCAAATTAAACTCAATTCCCAGAAAAGTGTCTTTGCAGAACCCACTTAAGGAAGCATCCAGAGCACAATGCATGAATAGTAGTGATATATGTACAAAAACAAAACAATTAAGTTCACTATTAAACAAATAATTTTCTATCTTTTACACAAGAAATAATTCTAAGCATGCCAAGTGAGACCACACTATAAAACCTTCCAGGCAGAAAGTCCTGTATTTCCTTTTTTCCCAGAGCTGCTAGCATGTTACCTTACACAGTGACGCACTTATCTAATGTCAACCTATTAACTGATCTCAGCTATTTGAGTCACAGTCTAATACACAGAAAATAGAAACAACCAAACTAAAATCCGGGTACTTTTCATGAGAAACACTCCTCAGATGAAGTTTTTCTTACTTTAGACCAACAGTTCCCAACCACATCAGACTCAATGTGCCCCTTCCATAAAATATTTTCCAATTTTTACTTTACCACCTTTAAATGAAATTAATAATAATTTTCCTACAGATAATTTCAAACAAATCCATATACCCTAAATAAAATAAGAATGGAAAAGAGAAATGAACATAATTTATGATGACATATTTCAATGCTGGGGCAAAACTACACTAGAACACTCAAAGAAGTAATTAGTAGCTGAATATGATAAGTATGAATGCAAAGCTGTTTTTGATGTAATTTTCCAAAACTATAAACAACTCTCAGTCAAGTTGTGAGCAAAACAAATATTCCTTCAATTTACACAATAGTTGCAGGTGGAAACGGACACTAGAAAATTCAGTCACAGTTAAAAACATGACTTTATGTGTAAAATGAAGGTTTCAGGCTCAGATAATTACAAATATAACATGAGTATCATGCAGGATATTCCTAAGTGATGCAGGATACAAGAGCATTCTTTGTTCAGGACTGTTACATACATTGCAAAGAGTAGAACATCCCTGGATCCCCCACCCATCAAGTGCTAATGGTTAGCCCCAATCATTACAACAACCTAAAAAATGTCTCCTAATTTCCCCCTGGAGGGCAATCCCCATCTGGAGCCACTGTCTTAGACTCAATTTGGCTATACATCACAGTATAATGCAAAGAAGCTTGAGAATCATGGAAGAGACTTCCAGTTCTGTTACCAATGACCTAATGATCAGTTCTGTTACAATGATCTGTGAGTTAAACCAAAGTTTTCAGGGTATGAAAAGGGAATATATACATATACAACCTAGCCTTTTATCAGGATGACTCAACAACATGTATGTAGCACATGTAGGTGGTGTCCAAAGCATGGCTTACTGAGATGTGAAAAAGGAGACTGTTTCAGGTAAACAGAATGAAAGCTGCAGCAAAAAGTAACATAAATGTGGAAGAGGCAGAAGATATAGGCATATAAAATTAAACTTAACACATAGTTATCTAGGGACATTTCAGAGAGCAGCCAGGAGTCTTACCTATCTCAGCAACCCCTGAAGATATTAATGTACTATATGATTCAGTTAAATAATTAATATTCACAACAATGACCCCCAAAGTAAGAAAGCAAGAAAGACACACAATCTTAAGAGATCTACTATACATGCTGAAATTTTTTAAAGTTTAATACTTAAAGAGCTTGATTGTATTTAACAAACATTATGCAAAATTTATTTGGCACATACCCTATCCTAGGCTGGGTAGTAGGAAAACACAAAGAAATTTAATATAGCACACCTGTCCTCAAACATTTTACCATTCAGTAAATCAGACATGAATAAAAGCAGAATGACATAGATACAAATAGAAATTCAATTAACAAATTATGGGGGCTCAGAGAAAATTATGAATAATTGTCACTGAGTAAAATCCAGGACATCATCATGGCGTAAAACATTGAAAAACAGGGATTCTGATAGGTAGAGAATAGGGTGCAAAAGCACTAATGGAAAAATGAAATCAGGGCAAAAACATTGAGCACGAAAATACAAGTTGGTTCAGATAAGAGAGCTATGGAAAGGATACAGTGGGTTGGGGATGAAAGCGGTAAAAATTAAGGCTGTATCTTTCTGTGTTAAACGGAGTTGAAAAAAAGTCTGTATTAGACACAGGTTTTTTTTTTTTTTAAAAAGGCTGTAAAGATATTTTAGGACATGTTCATGGAGGGATTTGAATAATATTCAAACACATGTGAGTTTTATTGAGCAAGAGAGTTCTCCCAAAAATGGGTGCTCATGTGGCACAACTGATCCCAAATAATGCTGAATAACGGCCAAAAATAAAAGATTCAGAAAGAATGCAAATTATCACTGAGATTCCTGAAATAAAAATATATATTCTCAGCAGGGATAACTAAGCAAAAAGAACCTAACCCAGAAGATGCAGAAAGCATCTTTTGAGCATGCTTCTGAAATAATCAAAATATGACAAAATTTATTAACCCTGAGAACTGAAAAGAACCCAGGATAATCTACGTGATCCTTGATTTTCTTCCAAGCAAGTCGGAGCATTTCCTCAACATGTTATTTAGCAGTGCCTCACATCACCCATGAAAGGCAACAGGCAGTTTACAGTATTATTAGCCCCTTTTTATCATGGGGAAACTGAGGAACAAAAAGAATAAATTACAGTATGGTCACAAAAGAAACCATATTTTCTAGACTTTAATTAAAGGCTCTGAGTCCAAATTTTATCCTTTATTCATCATGCCACCTGAATACTAGAATTATCTTTTGCTGTTGTCTCTCCTGGAGAAAAAGATCTAGACTAAACTTTAAGGTCATCTTCTCAATTTGGTACTGTCACCAAAAGATGTTTTAAAATTCTACTCTAGAAACGATATTTGCAAGAACTGCAAGACGTAAAAGCAGTAATCTGGCCTCCCAAAAAACAGAGTTGTAAACACCAGCGCAGGTCAGTAATCCTAGGCCCAGTTTTTACTTTGAATATCTGGCAGGCAGGCTCAGGGCAACACTGGAAACCTCATGAGTCTGTAAAACAGGCTTTGCAGATGCTCTGATGAAAAGGTGCCCTAAGAAGACCGGAACCGTGGTATCACTACACCCACACTGCAAACATGAAATCCAATGCTCTCCTCCTCTGTCCCTCCCTGCATTGCACCATGCACCATGAGGCCTCCTGGTGCACACAACAGAGGCCTGGGCAAGGACCTCCGGATGTTTCCTTTAAAATGCGGTCCAGTGAGGATGCCCCTGGTGCTGGGCCACCGTAAATATTAAGGGGACCGGATGTGACCTAGCACACCTCCAAATTTTGACTCTTCAGATCTTGGGGCCCGGTCCGGAGGGTTCTATTGGACACAGAGTTTCTCCTAATATCTTATTTTTCACACACGCACTGCCAACCTCTACCCCCTAGTCCCCTTCCTCAGCCTCCCGCTCCCTCTCACCGCCAGCTGGGCGTCCCAAGAGCAGCAAGGTAAGGGAGGTCAGAGAGTAGGGGCAGGGCCGCGGCCGCGAGGCCGTCCAGCGCGGGCCGG
>NW_007246183.1:390339-394034 GCF_000164805.1 Carlito syrichta
CGCGGGGGGTTCCGCGATCCTCCCGAGGATGCGGCGGCAGCGTCGAGCCTTTGTATCCCGCGGCTGATGCGTTGCGGTGTCTCTCTTGGCGGCTGATTGCCATGCGGTCACGTGTGGTAGGAGGAGAGATTTGTCTAAAAACCCGGACCGCTCTCAGCTCGGGATCCCTAGGAAGGGTCCCAGTTGTCCCAAGATTTGCAGCTTACCGAGATAGGAGCCTTTTATTGAAAGGTGACACCCGCCTGCTCGCAGAGATCCCCGAGTTTGGCCCTGTTATTGGCGGAAATATCTGCTAAGTGATTGAGAGGCTGCGGGTGCCTGTTGCCTTTGTTCAAATTATCTGTTCATTTTATTGTTCTCTTACCCCGACTCTACATGTCTGTAAGAAAAAAAATTATTTGAGTTTTGGTGTTAACTTTGTAAAAGTATTTGAATATAATTTAGACTTTTTTCCACTCATCCTCCCCCATCTTACTCGGTTCCCCCCTAAAAAAAAAAAAAAAAAAAAAAAAGGTCACCAGGCAAACAACAATGACGTAGTTTCAGCCAGGGACCCATGGATCCATTATTTATGAACTCTGTAGGAGTCATGTTATCTCAGTACCTTTATGAAATGTTTATGTGAGGCAGCAGTCTTCTCTGATTAGCTTTAGAATTTGGGGGAAATAACATTACCAGGTTTTTTTGTTTGTTTGTTTTTAACTAGGGAGAGAAGGAGCTAAGTTTCCTGAGTTTTGGTTTTATTTTGTTTGGAAGTGAGTCACTTAGTAGCCCTATTTAACCTGATTTGCAAAACATCATTCAAACTTTGTCATTCAATTAAATGGCAAACCATTTGTAATTTTAAGCCTCAAAGCTTCCCGTGTTCCTCTGTACAAAACCAAAATTCAAGAAATAAACACAAGGATACCACAGAGGCTTTCAAATTGGTTTTAGCCTCTTCCACACCTCTCTTTGAGTCTGTCATTTACATAATTCAGGCATACCTTTCTTGACCTAGTAGATGTCTATCAACTGTCATGGCTGCACCTAGAAAATCAAGTGCCCCATTAGAAACTGCACTGTACTTTTTTTTTTTTAAACCGGGCTCCTTTGACCAGTTCTTCAAATGATAGGAAATTGTGAAGCACTTTAATTTAATTTGCATTACTGAAGTCAGTTTTTTGTTTCTTATAATTGACTATGAACGTGAATGTTCAAGGCACTACCTATAACACAAAGGTCAGTAACACGTAGTTGATTTTCGTGGAACTGACAATTCGGGTACACAGATATCAGCAGTACAGGTCAGAATGTCAAATCTTATAAGAGTTACACCCAGTCTAATACCCAGTGTTAGACAAGGAAGGGATTATATCTGGTTGGAGAATCAGAAAAAACAAGGGAGATTACATGTGAAATGGACCTTAAAGAATGGACGGAATCCAGGCAGCCAAAGATGAAAAAGGAAAGGACTGCGGATACAGGGATCAGTGTCAGCCAAAGCCCAAAGGAGGGAAAGCCCAGGTTAATTCCAGTGGGCGTGAGGGACTGGGGAGAAAGTTGAAAAGGTACTCTGGAGCCTACTTTCAAGGAAGAAGGAATGAATTTTACAAGGCAGCAACAGCTTTGCTTTGGAAGATTCTCTGCCCTTTTGTGAAATGGTTGGCAATGGAGATCTGGAACACAGGAGACTGACTATTTAGGAGGGCTCCCTCACTGAAGAGAGGATTAAAGCCCGCAGAGCTAGAGCCATAGAATTTAAGGATTAAAGAGAAGGAAGAACAAAAAAAAATGAGGAAGAAAAGGTCATGGAAAGAAATGTACTTACCAACTGTCTGGAAACATATTTGTGAGCCATTGAAACATTGGCATAGTTGTCAGGAAATATAAGCATCATTCTTTTTTTCTCCTTTATTTCTTGGTTTCTCTGTCTCTAAACACAAAAGAACAATCCCAGGATCTACACAAACTTAGAGACCTTTTGCACACCAGAAGATAGAATTTACGCACATTCTTTCTAACCCACTGAAACAACCAGTTCCTCCTGAGCAAGATCAGACAGTTCTTTCAACATGAGCCTCTAGTGTGACATAAGTGAGGAACACAAAGATCCTCCATAACCAGAGTTCCCTGTATGCATGAACCCTTTGTCCCCAGATCTCGCAGCATAACACCGGGAGCAAGAGAACTGGCTTTGAAATCAGACCTGGATGCCACTTAATAGCTGTGTGGGCTTGGATAACATGCTAACCGCCTCTGAGCTTTCAGTCTCCTTATGTTAAAATGGTTATAGTATTTAACCTCAAAGACTGTTGTAAAGATTCAATTAGTTTAACTAAAATGTGCCAAGTGTGGTGCCTGGCATTTACTATGCACTTAAAATTTCAGATATATAGTTTTTTTAATAAGGGAGAGAAGTAAAGTGGTATAAAAAGAAGTATCGCCAGACTGTTAGAAAACTTGGAATTAAGAACTGACTTTGGTTGTATTAACCAGCTGAATGACCTTGAAGCAGCCTGTTGCTGATTATAGGCATCCCTAAGCTCTTTTGTCCAGCTCTAGCATTCTCTGATGATACGAAAGTATTTTTCATTATTTACAATTTGTTTAAAATCAGCTTAACTTCATAGGCAAAATTGACAGGTTAGTTAGCAATATTCAAAGGGTAGTAATCATAGTTTACCAAATGATGTTACATTCATATGTGATACCCATATCTCACCTTTTGAAACATGGTTCTCACCAACTGAGAGAAATCCCACTTTTTTCCCTAATTTTTCTTAATTTATCTATATGACACAACTGTGATTAAGATAAGATTTAAAGCCACATAGCTTGAATTCAAATATCAACTCTGTCATTTATTGGTCATAACCTACTCTGTGGGATTAAATGTGTTCATATACATAATGTTTGTAGTCCAGCATCTGGCATATAGTAGTATTTGAATCTTTTTTTTTTTTTGAGTTGGAGTCTCACTCTGTCACCCAGACTGGAGTGCAGTGGCCGTTCCCGGCCACCACAGCCTCGACCTGCTGGGCTCCAGCAATCCTTCCGCCTCAGCCTTCCAAGTAGCCGGAATTACAGGCATGCGCTACCACATCCGGCTAATTTTTGATTTATTGTAGAGATGAGGTCTCATCAAGTTGACCAGGCGGGTCTCGAATCCTCGGGCTCAGGCAATCCACTCACCTCAGCCTCCCAAAGCGCTGGGATTACAGGCTGAGCCACCGAGCCCGGCTAGTATTTGAATGTTTTTGTGTGTAGGTAACATAGTTATACTTAGAGAGTAGTCAAAGTTTTATACTGTTCTTTTATTTTTAAAGATGTGGGGCACAATTCAGGATTAGGTATACAACAGGTAAAGTCTAGGCCCCCCTTCGCCTGGTTTGAGATCAGGTACCCAGTTGGGCTCGGTGTCTAAGCCTGTAATCCCAGCACTATGGGAGGCAGAGGTAAGGCGATATGAGCCTGCGGGTTCGAGACCCATCCAGGCAACTTTGTGAGCCCTCGTCTCTACAATAAATTTAAAAAATTAACCGGGCATGGTAGCACACGCCTGTAGTTCCGGCTACTTGGAAGGCTGAGGTGTAAGGATCACAGGAGCCCAGCAGATCGAGACCGCAGTGACCAGGAGCGTGCCACTACCCTCCAGCCTGGGTGACAGAGTGAGACTCCAACTCAAAAAAAAAAAAAAAAAAAAAAAGATCAGG
>NW_007246183.1:394126-415237 GCF_000164805.1 Carlito syrichta
AAGATCAGGTACCCTTATTGATGTTATGTGCCCCACTCCCACAGTCTCCTGCTATTGCCAATCCCTTTTTTTAGAGTATTATGATAAGTGTCTATTCTTCATTGTTATATTGTAAGTATCTTCTGTGTTGCTTTGAAATCTTGCTTAGTATCTTCTGTTTGATCAGACTAGTATTCATAATTTTCATAGCCATTCATCTATTTTTAATTTTGCATTGAGATAATTCCTAATATTTCGTATTATAAGTAGTGCAACAAAATCATGATACAATGAACATCATTTACATATACCTCTTTTGAGTATGTATTTCATTATGATAAGTATTCAAGATGAGTATTTCTGAGTCAAACGCCGTGAATATTTTTATGACCATTGACACAAATTGCAAAATTACCTTTCAAAAAGATATTAATATTTTATGTTGCTCCCAGCAATGTATGAGTATTTTATCACAAGGTAGCCAGAATAGGAAGTTTTAATTTTTTTTTAACTTTCCCATTAAGTATAACAGATTTTTATTGTTTTCTTTTGCATTTTATTTCTTATTAGCAAGGTTGAATGTTTGTCCTAATATTTATTAATTAATTAAATCTCCTATTGTGCATAAAATGTGTGTATATTTTGCCCATTTATCTCTGGTTTACTTGATAATTTACTTTTGTCTGCACTTCTTACATAATAATAATATAGGAATTAACCTTATGTCATATTTGTTGCAAATGTGTCTCAGCCTTTGGGAGGCTGAGGTGAGTGGATTGCCTGAGCCTGCGGGTTTGAGACCCACCTGGGCAGGCGAGACCTCACCTCTACAATAAATCAAAAAATTAGCCGGGTGTGGTAGTGCACGCCTGTAGTTCCAGCTACTTGGAAGGCTGAGGCGGAAGGATCGCCGGAGGCCAGCAGGTCGAGGCTGCAGTGGCTGGGAGCGGCCACTGCACTCCATCCAGTCTGGGCAACAGAGTGAGACTCAACTCAAAAAAAAAAAAATTCTATGCATCTATATTTCCTTTTTACATTAATAACACTTTTTTGAACCATATTTTTATTGTCTGGCAGTACTAGTAAAAACTGAAATCCTCTGTCTTTAACTGATACTCTTCATTTACATTGGACACTATAAAGATATCTTTAGAAGCTAGATTACACACCTTAAAAACCATACTTTAGCAGTCCCTGCCCTTCCAGCATTATCTGTTTTTCCCTCTCCACTCATTCTTAACAGCGTGCCAACATGTCATTATTTCTCCATCTCTAAAAAAAAAAATCCTTCTCTTAAACTACTATACCTTTCATCTAATCATTTCATTTCTCTCCCTCTCTGTAAAGCAAGAATTCACCAAAAGAATAGTTTGTATATGCGCTCCACTTTTTCTCCTTCAGGATGCTCTCAAACCTATACCATTTACGTTTTGCCTCCTTCCACACCACTGAAATTCCCCTTCTTAGGTCAGAAGTGACCTCCACTTGGCCAAATTGTTTGGTCGTCTTCTACTTATCAGCAGCTCTTGAGATAGTTGCTCACTTTGTCTTTAAAATACTTTTCTTCAGCCAGACTTGGTGGCTTAGCCTGTAATCCTGTGCTTTGGGAGGCCGAGGTGAGTGAATTGCCTGAGCCCATGGGTTCGAGACCCGCCTGGGCAACTTGGCAAGACCTCATCTCTACAATAAATCAAAAATCAAATTAGCCTGGCGTGGTAGTGCGCGCCTCTAGTTCCAGCTACTTGGAAGGCTGAGGCGGAAGGATCACCGGAGCCCAGCAGGTCAAGGCTGCGGTGGCAGCCACTGCGACTGCCCTCCAGCTTGGGCAACAGAGTGAGACTCCAACTCAAAAAATAAAAAATTTAAAATTAAATAAAATTAAATAATTTTCTTCATTTGGCTCTCAAGAAACCTTGTTTTTCTGTTTTCTTCACAACTTACTGGCCACTCCCTTCTCAGTAACCCTGGCACATTCCTCCACATTCCCTGATTTTTAAACTTGGCATGTCAAGGGGTTCAGTCCTTAGGCCTTTTCTGTTTTCCCTTGGTACTTCTTTGAGGACTCCATTAATTTACATCTGCCACCCAGACCTCTTTGTTGAACTCCATGATTATATTTTTACCTGCCTTCTTCACTCTACTTGGAAACATCTGAAAGTCAGGTTGAAGTAAAACGCCCAAAACTAAGCTCCCAACTTTCCTTCCCCATCTGGCTCCTTCAGCCAGCTCTGTTAATGACAGCTCCACTTTCTAGCTACCCAGGCCAAAGACCTTGGGATCATACCATCCTTGATTCCTCTCTCTCTCGTTCTCTGCATTGAATCCTACAGCAAGTCTTGTTGACCCTACTTTCAAAATAGTTCCTGTTCTCACCACCTTAACATATACTACCCTAGTTCAAGCTAGCATCATCATCTCTGCAGTGTTGTTGTAATAGCATAACATCCTGCACTGGCCTTGACCCTCCACAGTTTGTTCTTAACACCTCAGCCAAAATGGTCCTATTGAAACCCAAATTAAATCATGTTGCTTCTGTGCTCACAACCTTCAGGTGACTTCTTGCTTCACTTAGTAAAGGCAGATACCTTGGGCTATAAACAAGGTGTGATCTAGACTCCCTCTTAAATTCCATTTCTACCTGCCCTCTGCCTTGCTGTCTTTACTCTGGCTGCCATGGTCTTTGGACTCCTCTAACATGTCTCTTAATCATGTTAAGAGCATGGGCACTTGCCAGGTCCCACATCACAGATATCCTCCTGCCTCATACTCTCACTTTCTTCAGGTGTTGTCTTCTCAGTAGAGCTTTCATGACCCAGCACTCCTGCTTTCCTTCCCTGTTCTGTTCTCTGTAGCATTTGATGGTTTTACGTATAGTATAAACTTTACTTCTCTGATCCATTTATTGTCTGTCTTCTCCAACTAGAAAATAATCTCCATGAGGGCAGGTCTGTTCGCTAATATGTTCATTGCATACAGAAGAAGCTTAGTAAATATTTTCTGCAATAAGAGAATACAAATAATGAATGTGAACTATGAATTATAGAATTGTTGACCATCAATATTATACTCCATGAATTCAGGGACTGCCTTGTTTTCACCCTCCTCCAGTGCTTTTTTTTTTTTTTTTTTGAGTTGGAGTCCCACTATGTTGCTCGGGCTAGAGTGCAGTGGCACACTCACAGCCACTGCAACCTCAACCTGCTGAGCTCAGGTGATCTTTCCGCCTCAGCCTTCCAAGTAGCTGGAACTACAGGCATGCGCTGCATGCCCTGCTAATTTTTTTGTTTATTGTTATTGGTGTAAGATGAGATCTCACCAGGTTGCCCAGGCTGGTCTCGAACCCATGGACTCAGGCAGTCCTCTCACCTTGGCCTCCCAAAGTGCTGGGATTATAGATGTGAGCCACCGCGCCCAGCCTCCTCCAATGCTTATATGACAATTTCTTTTTCTCATGAAAACTGAAGAGAATGAATTACTTCAGAGAGAACAAAAGGATATCAGCATTAAATAAAAAGTTTTTCACTAATGAGCCTTTTTCCAGGCACACATATTTCAGGTAGCAAAAGAGAAAAGACTCTGCATTTGTACTGTTACTAAAAACACAACCTAACCAAAACCGTCTTATGGATTGATAGGGAGATTGACTTATATATCTTAACAAATTTAGGACAGAAAATAGAATATGACTAGAAATGAATGTCATTATTTTTTATTTTACATTCAGGGGTACACATGCATATTTGTTATTTGAACATATTGTATGGTGGTAGGGATTGGGTTTCAGGTGGCCCATTCCCCCAGATAGTGAACATTGTGCCCCATAAATAGTTTCTGAACCCTAAGCCCCTCTCCTCTTCCTCCTCTCTTATTGGTGTCCCCATTGTCTACTTTTCCATCTTTGATCGTTTAGGTCCCACATATGAGTGAGAACAAGTGGTATTTGGTTTTCTACTTCTGAGTCAGTTTAATTAGGATAATGATTTCTAGCTCCTTCCATGTTGCTGCAAAGGACATGATTTCATTCTTTTTTATGGCTGTGTAGTATTCCATTATCCACTGATTGGTTGATGAGCATTTAGGTTGATTCTGCATCTTTGCAATTGTGAATTGTGCTGTAGTGAACATGCGGGTGCTGCTGTCTTTTTTAAATAATGATCTTTGTTCCTTAGGGTAGATACCTTGTAGTGGGATTGCTGGATAAAATGGTAGATCTACTTTTAGTTCTTTGAGTAATCACCATACTACTTTCTATTGAGGCTACTAATTTATACTCCCACCAACAGTGTACAAGTTTTCCCTATTCTCCACATCATTGCCTGCATCTATTGCCTTTTGATTTTTTTTTTTTTTTTTTTTTGAGTTGGAGTCTCACTCGGTCGCCCAGGCCGGAATGCAGTGGCATGCATACAACCACTGCAGCCTTCCACATAGTTGGAACTACAAGCGCATGCTACCATACCCGCCTAGCTTTTTTATTTATTGTAGAGATGAGGTCTCCCCGTGTACCCAGGCTGGTCTTGAAGCCCTGGGCTCATGCATTCCTCTCACATTGGCCTCCCAAAGTGCTGGAATTACAGGCGTGAGCCACTGTGCCTGGCCTCTTTTTTGATTTTTAAATAATGACCATTCTGGCTGGTGTAAGGTAGTATCTCATTGTGGTTTTAATTTGCATTTTCCTGATAATGAATGATGTTGAGCATTTCTTCATATGTTTGTTGGCCATTTGTATATCTTCTCTTTCCAGAGATGTCTGTTCATGTCATTTGCCTACTTTTTAATGGCATACTTTTTTCTTGCTGATTTCATTTGAGTTCTTTGTAGATTCTAGATATTGGCTATTTGTCAGATGAACAGTTTGCACATATCTTCTTCCATTCTGTAGGTGGCTTGTTTACTCTGTTGATTATTTCTTTGACTGTACAGAAGCTTTTTAGTTTAATTAAGTCCCACTTATTTATTTTTAGTTTTACTTATTTATTTTTGAGACAGAGTTTCACTCTGTTGCCCCGGCTGGAATGCAGTGGCACAAACACTGCACACTGTAGCCTTAACTCCTGGGTTCAAGTGATCTTCCCATATGATCCTCCAGAGTAGCTAGAACTACAGGCATGTGCCACCACCCCCAGCTAATTTTTTTTTTTTTTTTTTGTAGATAAAAGGTCTTGCATTGTTGCCCAGGTTGGTCTCAAACTCCTGCCTCAAGCAGTCCTCCCACCACAGTGCTTGGATTTCTTTTCTTTTTTTTGTTGTTGTTGAGTCAGAGTCTCTCTCTGTTGCCCAGAGGGAGTGCAGTGGCACAGTCATGGCTCCCCACGGCCTCTGCCTCCTGGGCTCAAGCAGTCCTTCTACCTCTGCCGCCTGAGTAGCTGGGAATACAGACATGCAAGTCAACACGCCCGGTTTTTTTTTTATGTTTTGTTGAGTCAGGGTCTGGTTATGTTGCCCAGACTGCTCAAACACAATCTGCCTCAGCCTCCCAAAGCACCGGGAAATTTCCATCTTTATAAGGACACAAGTCATATTGAATCAGAGCCCACCCTAATTACCTCATTTTAACTTGATTGCTATTTCTCTAGACACCCTATCTTCAAATACAAGGTCACATTCTGAGGCAGTGGAGGTAAGGTTTCCAACATACTTTGAGGGGGTGGCACAATTTAACTCATAACAAACTCTTTTGCATATCTGGAGGAAAATTAACATATGCCAAGGAACAGTTTAGGGATAGGATTAGAAAAGGAGAAAAAAGGTCTAACAAAAATACCTGTCTTAATGTGCTGTTAGAGTCATCACATGGGGGAGAGGGACAGATTTTTCCCTTATTATTGTGAATCCAAGGCTAGAGCCAATAGATGAATCCTTTAAGCAGATTTTATTCAATATGTAAAGGAAAACTTTATAACATCTTGAGTTGTTCAGCGTTGAGACTGACAGCCTCATAAGCACAGACAGTTCATCACTAGAGGCATAAAAAGCAGGGTATAACCCTAGTTGAAGATCTTGACCATACTGCTTGTATGTTTCCTGTGGAGAGTCATAGATAAAATCTGGAATGCACTTTCACCAGAACTGTAAAGTGGATAAACTGACTCTTTTCTTTGTTTAACCTTGGAGAGGCCCACAGGAATGAGCATTGGCATACCGGAGCACTGACTTAAAGAAAGTGCAGATAAGGGAATAAAAGAGAATAAACTTGTGATATTTGTCTAATAGGTATCATTATTGCCATGATTAGTTCTTCACTACCCTGTGCCTGTGGTGTTATTTTCTTTTGAGGGAGGTTATTTTATCTATCTCACTGTTGATAAACAAACCTTCAGTTTGTTCATTCAATATTTGTTTATTTGCATTGTATTTTTAATCATTAATTTTCACTAACCTTAGTTTTTTTCTGATTATCTGAAATATAGGGATTTTGGATTTCCACAAGTTAATTTTATAATTAGAAATTATAATTGTTGGCTGGGCTTGGTGACTAAGCCGGTAATCCCAGCACTTTGGGAGGCCCAGGCAAGTGGATTGCCTGAGTCCGTGGGTTTGAGACCAGCCGGGCAACTTGGTGAGACCTTGTCTCTACAATACATCAAAAATCAGCCGGGCATGGTAGCACGCACCTATAGTTCTGGCTATTTGGAAGGCTGAGGCAGAAGGATCACCAGAACCTAGCAGGTGGATGCTGGAGTGACTGTGAATATGCCACTACACTCCAGTCTGGGCAACAGAGACTCCCAACTCAAAAAAAAGAAAGAAAGAAATTATAATTGTCAGCCAGCAGGCCTGGTGGCTCACACCCGAAATTCTAGTACTTTGGAAGAACAAGTTGAGAGAATTGTTTAATATTAAGCCCAGGATTTCGAGAAATGGTAATGGTTTTGTGATGTTTAATGGATCTTTTTTTTTTTTTTTTTTTGAGTCGGAGTCTCACTCTGTCACCCAGACTGGAGTGCAGTGGCACGCTCCTGGCCACCGCAGCCTCGACCTGCTGGGCTCCGGCGATCTTTACGCCTCAGCCTTCCAAGTAGCCGGAACTACAGGTGCACGCTACCACTCCCGGCTAATTTGATTTATTGTAGAGGTGAGGTCTCGCCAAGTTGTCCAGGCGGGTCTCTTACCCTCAGACTCAGGCAATCCACTCATCTCGGCCTCCCAAAGCGCTGAGATTGCAGGTTGAGCCACCCAGCCCAACTAATGGATCATTAATGGATAGGAGAAAGTATTCTTTAAAGATGTATCTCTAAATCCATATAAAAGGGCCTTGGATATGTATAAATCTTAAACAACATGAAAATATTGAAGTGTTAATAAATATGATAAAAGTGATCTGAAAGTTTGTGTAAAAATATTCTGAAAAGCTATCTGGTCTTTCCTTGCCAAGTAATTCAAAGAGAAAATAAGCTCTTTTTTCCACAAAATTTATGCTTCTTTATTATAATGAAATAATTTTTAAGAATTTCTAAAGTCTGTGACTTGCAGAGCAGACAAAAACATACACTGAGGAAAGGACACCCTATTCAACAAATGGTGCTGGGGAAATTAGATACATGCAAACAAATGAAACTTGATTCTATGTTTCTTTCTTTTTTTTTTTTTGAGTTGGAGTCTCACTCTGTCACCCAGATTGGAGTTCAGTGGCCGCTCCCGGCCACCGCAGCCTCGACCTGCTGGGCTCCGGCGATCCTTCCGCCGCAGCCTTCCGAGTAGCCGGAATTACAGGCGTGCACTACCACGCACAGCTAATTTTTTTATTTATTTTAGAGATGAGGTCTCGCCTGCCCAGGTGGGTCTCGAACCCGCAGGCTCAGGCAATCCACTCACCTCAGCCTCCCAAAGGTGCGGGATTACAGGCTGAGCCACCGAGCCCGGCGATTTTCTTTCACCATATACAAAAATTAATTCAAGGTGGATTAAAGACTTAAATATTAGTTCTGAAATTATAAAACTCCTAGAAGAAAACCTATAAAAAAACTTTTCTGGACATTGACCAAGGCAAAGAATTTATGACTAAAAACCCCAAAAGCAAATGCAACAAAAATAAACAAGTGGGACTTAATTAAGCTAAAAACTTCTGCACAGCTAAAGAAATAATCAACAGAGTAAATAGGCAACCTATAGAATGGGAGAAGATATTTGCAAACTGTGCATCCAAAAAAGAACCAATATCTAGAATCTACAAAGAACTCAAGTCAGCAAGAAAAAAGTATGCCATTAAAAAAGTTGGCAAATAACTTGAACAGACATCTCTAGAAAGAGAAGATATACAAATGGCCAATAAACTTATGAAAAATGCTCAACATCACTAATCCTCAGGGAAATACAAATTGAAACAACAATGAGATACCAGCGTATACCAGTCAGAATGACCATTATTTTTTTAAAAAATCAAAAAACAATAGATGTTGGCCACAGATGCATTGAAAAGGGAACACTTATACACTGTTGGTTGGAATGAAAATTATTACAGCCTCTTTGGAAATTGTTATGGAGATTTCTCAGAACTAAAAGTAGGTCCAGACAACCCCCTCAGGTCGCCTCCTGCTGTGGGAGCTTTTCTGTTCTCAATAAATCCTGCTTTCTTATCTTCAAAAAAATAAAAGTAGATCCACCATTCGATCCAGCAGTCCCACTAACTGGTATCTATCCAAAGGAACAGAGGTTGTTATACAAAAAGACACCTGCACTTGTACGCTTATAGTAGTACAGTTCATAATTACAAAGGTCTGGAATCAACCTCAATGCTCATGGCCTGATTAATATCACTGCCTCAGCTCCACCTCAGATCATCAGGCATTAGACTATTAAAGGAGGCACCACCTAGATCCTCGCCTGCACAGTTCACAATAGGCTAGTGCTCCTATGTAAATCTAATGCTGCCACAGATCTGACAGAAGGCGGAGCTCAGGCTGTAATGTGAGTGATGGGGAACAGCTGTAACTACAGATGAAGCTTGCTTGCTCACTCACCTACTACTCACCTCCTGCTGTGAGGCCATTTTCCTAAAAGGTCACAGAATGGTCAGTGGCCTGGCTAGGGACCCCTGCTTCAAAGTATTCCATCATCGGTCTCGAACCCATGGGCTCAGGCAGTCCACTCACCTCGGCCTCCTAAAGTGCTGGAATTACAGGCTGAGCCACTGAATTCAGCCTCTTTTTCCTTTAACTCTCAATAAAGATGAGAAGAGAATGGTATGGTCTCTGTCATGTGCAGAGAAACAATAATTTTTAAATATTAGAAATACAACCGCTGGGCTCGGTGGCTCGGCCTGTAATCCCGCGCCTTTGGGAGGCTGAGGTGAGTGGATTGCTGAGCCCGCGGGTTCGAGACCCGCCTGGGCAACTTGGCGAGACCTCATCTCTACAATAAATCAAAAAATTATTAGCCGGGCGTGGTAGCGCGCGCCTGTATTTCCAGCTACTCCGAAGGCTGAGGCGGAAGGATCGCCGGAGCCCAGCAGGTCAAGGCTGCGGTGGCCGGGAGCGGCCACTGCACTCCAGTCTGGGCGACTGAGTGAGACTCCAACTCAAAAAAAAAAGAAAGAGCGAAAGAAAGAAAGAAATACAACCTATAGTTTTCAAACGAGATAAACTAAGGAGGCTGGAAGGATAGCGAAAATTAAAATAAAGGGGTCATGAGGGAGGGAGAGACAAAGGAAAAAAAAGGATTATAGACATGGGTCCAAATATGTCAGCAAGGACAATAAATTTCTATAGATTGTACCCTCCTGTTAAAAGACAGACTGAAACAATGGGGGGAAATTATAAAGGAAGTTATAAAGCATGACTAAAAGATAAGATAATATCTGAATAAATACATTGTTCATGTTAATGGATCAATATTAATGATGTTTGTCAATTCCCTCCCCCCAAAGAATCTATAAATTTAATGGAAGTTCTACAGGATTTTTATTCTTGTTTTCATGGAACCTGAGAGATTAATTACCTAAAGTTCACAGGAAAGAGCAAAACACCGAGAATCAATAAGACATCTATGAAGAGCAAGGAATAAAGACTTGTCCTATTACATATCAAGATTATTATAATGTAATTAAGACAATGTAATATTTTGCAATGATTGACATTTGACTTAATTAGAAAACATTAAGAATCCAGAAATTAAGCAAGGCTTATGTGGAACTCTGATATGACTGAAGTAGAATTCAATATCAATGGGACAGTATAGATAATAGTGTATGACAACTTGATTATCTCCGAAAAAAGAATTAAAAAGTAAAGATCTTTACTTCACAGCAAAATCAAAAATAAATTATAAGTGGATTATCTGCCTAAATGTGAAAACTAAATTAAACTTTTAGAAGAAAATGAAGGACAATTCATGCTTTGGTAGCAAAGAATTGTTCAAACCCTAAAACAAACCTCAGAGGAAAAGATTAATAAATTTATCTATTTTTTTCATAGCCTAACACACATCTGATGCTCATTCTGCATCAGGCATTGTTCTAAGCACTTCTAAACTAATTCATTTATATTTCATAAGCCTCATGATACAGATACTGCTGAAATCTCCATTTTACCAATGAGAAACCTCTAGCTGAGAAATGTGAAATAACTTGCCCAACGTGGTTACCCAGCTACTAAGTGGCAGACTCTAAGTAGCTCCAGACATAGAATTTAATGCACTATAATTTATGCCTATTATTTTAAATCAGCTTTATGAAGATGGACTTCATATATAGTAATTTCTGAGTTTTGTCAAATATATGCATTCATATAAGACTACCCCATCAAATTTCAGTTTACATTCTCAACAATGGTGGTTGTCCACTCCTACTACATTCACCATTCCTGACAATAATAATTTTATCTTTGCCTATGTGAAAAGTACCTAATTATTTTAAATGTCCTTCTCAGGATATATAATTTTTTAAACTAATTAGGAATACGTTGCTGCTTCCAAGATTCCTGTACAGCTTCGGGCAGGGGAGGAAGCTGTGATGGGAGAAACCAGCCTAGTGAAAGTAGAAAGTCCAGGTAGTTTTGTTGCTTATGTAACTAACAAAGTATAATAGTCAAGATATAAAGAATTATTTAAAGTTAATAAGACAAAAAGCAATCTAAAAGAAAAATGAACAAATGAACTGGCATCTCATAGAAGAGGAAATTGATGGCAACTAGACATATAAAAAGACAAAACTCATTAGTTTTCAAGAAAATGTAAATTAAGACACATTAAAATTCCATTTCACACTTAGTAGATAGCAAAAATTAAGAAGTCTGAAAATACCAAGTATTGGCAAAGAGGTATTGAGCAACAGGATCCTTCTTATGATGCCAGTAGGAGAATACGATGCTGGAACTGCTTTGGAAAACAATTTTGGCCCTAACTTACAGTGTTAATCATTCATATACCCTATAACCCAGCAGTTCCACAACTAGTGATAAACCATTTGACACATGCACCAAGAGACATTTGCAAGGATATTTATAGGAAAGTTGTTAAAGCAAAAGTCTACCAAAAATACTAATTTATATGGACAAAAGGATGTGTAGCTAAATATTGTATATTTGCATAATGGAATATTATACAACGGTAAAACTGGATACCCTACCACTTACAAGCAACAACATGGACAAATGCCAGGAAAATTATATGTATTTTTAAATAAGCCAAATATGATTGTGTGTTGTATAATATCTTTTTTTTTTTTTTTGGAAAGCAAGATTTATTGAGGACACAGAAAAGCTCCCGCAATGGGAGGGGACCCAAAGGGATTGCCCATATGATATCATTTTAAAGATTCCATCATAGGCAAAACTAAACAATGTGTATTTTAGTGATATAGAGAGAGAGATGTACATATATATACATTGGTGAATCTATTTTTCTTTTTTTTTTTTTTTTTTTGAGTTGCAGTCTCACTCTGTTGCCCAGACTGGAGTGCAGTGGCACCCTGCTCACGGCCACCGCAGCCTCAACCTGCTGGGCTCAGGCGATCCTTTGCCTCAGCCTTCCAAGTAGCTGGAACTACAGGTACACGCCACCATGCCCAGCTAATTGTTTGATTTATTGTAAAAAACGAGGTCTCACCAACTTGCCCAAGCTGGTCTCAAACCCCTAGACTCAGACAATCCTCTCACCGCAGCCTTCCAAAGTGCTGGGATTACAGGCTTGAGCCAACACACCCAGCCTTCTATTTTTCAAACATGAATGAATGATAAACACAAATTTTAGGTGGAATTTAGCTCTTAAAGACTGGCAGAGGAAAGGAATCTGAAACAATTGATGATATTCTAAATCTTAAGTCGGATAATTAATTCACAAGGTTCATTTTATTATGCTTCATAACTTAAGTATGTGTCGTATTCTTTGAAAACATGTTTAAAACTTTAAAAACATGTTTAACACTTAAACAGTGAATCAGAACCAAAATATCTACGGTAACTAAAGAGACAAGCTTAGACAAGCAAGGAGCAGATACCAACGGAAAGGAGATGCTGATCCTGTCCCAGCCCATATGCCTCTTGCTGCTGTAGAGGCCAGTTTTAGTGCTGAGCCAGGCCACAGATGGAGACAGAGAAGGGACTGCACCTGTCATGATGAGTATGTGAACAGAAGGCTAGAACCTCGGTGAGATCTCCATGCAGGCTGTCTCTTGTCCTTTCTTTTTGTAAAAACTGGTACAAGTCCAATGAAGAATGTCCAGTTGCTTATTTATCCAAGGGGTTTTAAGACTGTAAAGTATGTACAAATAGTCACTTAAAATAAACATTCTTATTTTCCCACTTATTTTCAAATGATAGTTGTTTTCTTGTCTGCCCATTTGATATATGGGATGTTGCTATAAAAAGTAACTCAGTGTCTAAAAAATGTGTAAATTAATGTGCCTGCGCTGGAGCTTCTTCCAGATTAAGACAGACCTAAGAGATAGTGTTGAAACTGAAATGCAAAATAATATTCACTCACAGCTTCTGCTTCGTATTCTTAATGATATTGCTTAGCTGTTTTAATAGTTTAGTTGGTCAAAAATGTAGCATTGCCGGGCTCGGTGGCTCAGCCTGTAATCCCATGCCTTGGGAGGCCAAGGTGAGTGAATTACCTAAACCTGCGGGTTCGAGACCCGCCTGGGCAACTTGGCGAGACCTCATCTCTACAATAAATCAAAAAATTAGCCGGGTGTGGCAGCGCGCGCCTGTAGTTCCAGCTACTTGGAAGGCTGAGGTGGAAGGATCGCCGGAGCCCAGCAGGTCGAGGCTGCAGTGGCCGGGAGCAGCCACTGCACTCCAGTCTGGGCGACAGAGTGAGACTCCAACTCAAAAAAAAAAAATGTAACATTGCTTGAAACTCCCTAATGCCAACATAAGAATAATTTAACTTTTTAATTATCTGTTTTAGAGCAATTCCCCACAATCAGAAAGAAGGTAACATTAGCCCTAGAACCTTGGGATGGGTCTGAACCTGTCAGTGGGTGGTAACATCTAATATTAATGTCTCATACTTGATGTGAAGCTCAGATTCCTCATGCACACTGAGCGAGTATCACTTATATAAGAGGAGGAAAAAGGAAACTATGAGATGGAGGGTTGTGTGTTTTCCGTGTAGTCAGCGTTGCTGTGGGGGTGATCTGGCTCAGACATTTGTCACCCATTAACAGCCAGAATTTATTTATATGGCCTGTTAGACTGTCCCCTAGCTCCCTTGTCATTTTATGTGCTATAGAGGACATTCAGAGTCTCACCGCACCTCAGAAACATGAATGACTATGAGGCATTAGCTAGTATCATATTTGTCAAATTAAATGACAGCATCAGTTTTCGAAATTTATAAAGCTGTAGACTTGCTTTTCTGACTCAGAGCTGTAAAGATTTCTAGTTCAAGAATGCAATGTAAATAAATTTACTACATTTAACCTTAAAAAGTTATCTAGCCAAGCACAGTGGCTCACACCTGTAATCCCTACAACTGAGGTTGAGGCAGAAAGACTGCTTGAGTCCAGGATTCGAGATCAGCCTGGACAACATAGTGAGACACTGTCTCTAAAAAAAATAAATAAAAACTCTTAGCTGGGTGTGATGGCATGTGCCTGTAGTCCCAGCTACTTGGGAGTCTGAGGTGGGAGTAATGCTGAGTCCAAGAGATCAAGGCAGCTGTAAGCCATGATCAATCATTGCACTCCAACCTGGGCAGCCAAGTGAGACCCTGACTCTTTAAAAAAATTTTTTTTAAGTTTCCTATATCCCTGTACTCCAACAGTTGCCCAGGAATAGATTGCCAATTTTGGTTTATATAACACCTTTTTTTACCATGCAGAATGCTAGTCTACACATGGTCCCTGAAATCAATAACCACTTACTTCTTTTACTTCTAGACAGATTCTTGTTTTACTCTAGCTTTATTAGTCTTATGTTTTCCTAATAATTAATTCCTCAAACCAATGCTAAAATTTTCCAATAAGCAGACCAAATTTTCTAACGTAGTCACCCTTTAAAAGGGAATTTTGTAAAAAAAAAAAAAAAAAAAAACAGAGGGGGGGCGGAATTTTGTAAGACTGGGTAATTTAAAATTATAGCTCTTGGCTGGGCTCAGTGGCTCAGCCTGTAATCCCAGCACTTTGGGAGGCCGAGGTGAGTGGATTGCCTGAGCCCGCAAGTTCGAGATCAGCCTAGCACAACTTGGCAAGATCTCACGGTGGCACACCATTGTAATTCCAGCTACTTGGAAGGCCAAGGCAAAAGGATTGCTAGAGCTTAGCAGGTCGACACTAGGTTGGCCATGAGAATGCCATTGCACTCCAGCCTGGCCAATGGAGTGCGACTCCAACTCAAAAAACATAAAAAATAAATAAAATTACAGCTCTGAGCCAGAAAAGGTCTATAGCTTTACAGATTTCAAAAACTGATGCTGTCATTTAATTTGGCAAATATGGTTGATAGGCCAGAAACTTTTTTTTGTCTTACTTTAAAGCTCTTAAATCTTTTTTTTTTTTTTGAGTTGGAGTCTCACTCTGTCACCCAGACTGGAGTGCAGTGGCCACTCCCGGCCACCACAGCCTCAACCTGCTGGGCTCCAGAGATCCTTCCACCTCAGCCTTCCAAGTAGCCGGAATTACAGGCATGCGCTACCGCGCCCAGCCGATTTTTTGATTTATTGTAGAGATGAGGTCTCACTGCCCAGGCGGGTCTCGAACCCAAAGGTTCAGGCAATCCACTCACCTCAGCCTCCCAAAGGCGCGGGATTACAGGCTGAGCCACCGATCCCGGCTAAAGCTCTTAAATCTTAAGCCAGATGTGGTGGCACATCCATATAGTCCCAGCTATTCAAGAGGCTAAGGCAAGAGGTCAATTGAGTTAAGCCTGGGCAACATAGCAAGACCCTGTCTCTTTTTTAAAAAAAAATCTTAAAATTATTTTCAGTATTACTGAGCACATGAAATTTTAAGAGCATAAACAAATGCTTTGGATTCTTTGTTTAGAATTAGAGCTCACAAAATACTGTACCATGTTTTAAAGCTTTTAAAAACCCTTGTCTCAGACCCCATTCCCAAAGATTCTTGTTTAATTGATCTGGAATGGGGCTTGGACATCCTTGTTTATAAACATGCTGCCCAGGTGATTGGAATATGCAACCAGATTCGAAAACCATTACATTAGAGGATATGAGATAAAAGCCTGGTGATGATTTTTTTGAGAAATAGTAGTGTCAGGGAAACTATCACAGAATTGAACTGGCAAATATTTTTACCATTTTAAAACATGGAAACAAAAATTGTAAAAATATCCTTAGTTTGGTCTTCAGGAATTTGATATTAAAACAAAAAAATCTGAGTATCTAAAAAATACCTTCAGTTTAACAATAAGCAACATTAGTTGTCAATAAAGAAGTAATCTTTCCAGAAAATCTTCATTTTTTTTTAGATTGAAGTACAGAAGTTTTAGAAGGAATGTAGTAGCTGGAATGTCTGGATTTTATTACAGCAGTCTCTACAATACCTCATGAAATTCAACTTCAAAATGCATTTCATATTCCCAGCTAGTATGAGAGCAAAATCTAGCAAACAGCAAAATATCACATTTGTGATGTGGCTGCGTAGCACATTTGTAGCAGTACACATTTATGCTGCCTTAAAAAGATCATTTGTAAAATTTGTCAGTGTGGAGCTTCATGTTTATTTTTAGTTAAATTCATCAGAATCATTTCATACCTTTAAAAGTATCCACAGGATTAAGACTGGAAACTAGAACACGTTATATGTCTTGGTCAAAAAATATATAATAAAAATCTGGAGAGAAGGGGAAAGGGAAATTGATGGGAGGAACGAAGCTTCAGGGCAGATTTGACATTCCATAGCAGAAAGACAGATGCTGTTTAGAGTTGAAACACCAGCCTTTCCTAATCCTTTTCTTAAAATCTAAGGATTATGTTAGACCATGACATTTCTACTATTTCAGTACAATTTTATTTATTCCTTCAGTTTTACTTATCATTTGTTAAATTTAAGAAATATGTAACTTAAGGGCTATTTTAAATGATACTTTTTTATTTTTTTGAGTTGGAGTCTCACTCCGTCACCCAGACTAGAGGGCAGTGGCACACTCAGGACCACCCCAGCATCAACTCCCTGGGCTCTGGCTTCCAAGTTGCTGGAACTACAGGCACGCACTACCGCACCCAGCTAATTTTTGATTTATTGTAGAGACAAGGTGTCTCCAATTTGCACGGGCTGGTCTTGAACCCACAATCTCAGGCACTCCACTCACCTCAGCATCCCAAAGGATTACAGGCTGAGCCACTGAGCCCGGCCGACACATATTTTAAGATCCCATTTCAATATACTCTATCAATCTACCTTCTCTACTAATATGGAATTGGATAATCAAATGTTATCATTGATTATTTCTGGGCAGTGGATCTGGGGGAGAGTTTTAGACTTCTTCTGTCTGACAGTGTCACTATAATAAATATGAATGATCTCTGCTAAAAGCGTTTAAACAACTAAATGTGTTACTTTTTTAAATGAATAAAATATAATTTAAATCAAATACCAGTTTTAATTCATTTTCCCTCAGAATAATGAATGCCTTTATTTTATAGTCTTAATTTTTTATAACAACCATTATTAAAATATTTCAGTGGTGGCCAGGCTCGGTGGCTCAGCCTGTAATCCCAGCGCTTTGGGAGACCAAGGTGAGTGGATTGCCTGAGCCCGCAGGTTCAAGACCCACCTGGGCAGCTTGGTGAGACCTCATCTCTACAATATGTCAAAAACTAGCCAGGCGTGGTAGCTCATGCCTGTAGCTCCAGCTACTTGGTAGGCTGAGGCGGAAGGATCTCTGGAGCCCAGCAGGTCGAGGCTGCAGTGGCCAGGAGTGGCCACTGCACTCCAGTCTGGGTGACAGAGTGAGACTCCAACTCAAAAAAAAAAAAAAAAAACATATATATATTTAAGTGGTAGTCACAGAATGGCTAGTGTTTGTCAAACAGTCTTAAATATTAGCACATGCATATAACCATATGACCTTAACCTTAAACAGTTTTTGATGGGAAGAGGGTCTGATTGTTTCTTTTCAGATAGTTCAGATGATTCTAGATTTACCAATAGAACACTAGAGTTCGCTCACTAAGTAGAATTCATTTTTCTTAAACAATCAGATGAAAATGAGACGGTACAAAAGAACAACCTTTCCGTCTATTCTATATTAGAACAAAAACAAAGCTGTAGCATTTAAACCCAAGTAAGCAGTATTTATTAGCTAAAGTGGCACTACCTACCATTATATAACTCACATAACAGAAATTGATGTTATTTGTTCTAACATATTTATTTTATCCTGAGAAGTATTTTAAAAGGTTAATAAACTCTCCAGTTATGTTAAGGAAAGAATTGAGTGCTTAGTTTGTTGTTAAAGTTCAGCTAGTAGCATTTTGCATGTGGTTTAAATTCTCAAGATCTCATAATAAACATATTTCAATGAAGGACAGACCGTATTTCTTTTTTCCAGCTAAAGTGGCACTGCCTGTGGCAATGGGATAAAAACAGCATTCAATTCCTTCTTCCAACCAACTTTCAAATTATTTTTATGAAATTATCACTTTTAGAATTAACATTATTTGAATTTTGTGCATAAAGTAAAACTTGTCAATATTTGTATCTTATTACTTCCAGTTCATAAAATTTAGAGTTTCATAAAATGCAATCACACATCATTTTTATCCTAATTCCTGACTAAAGTCAGTACAAGTGGTATCACTGCTTCTTAATAGCCATATGACTTTACTGCATCTCTAAAAGGAAGACAGGTCTGTTCTTGATTAACTCACAGAAGTTGCTAAAAGGCACAAATGCAATGTTCTAGGTGAATTTCCTTTATACCCATATGGCCTATTCAAAAACATATTATCATTCTCTGTTCCTTTAAGTCAGTTTATTTGCATTATAGCAAGGCACTAATGAGTGTTTCAGACTCACTCTTTTGTAAGAATATTATTTAAATTTTAAAGGAATAAAAAATGAGGAAAAATGGACTTCTGAAATTTTTATATTTTGCTTTGTTTTTATACCGTAATATCTTCTAGACACCAACTTATAGACCTTAGGTGAGATGATTTTGACAGCTTGATCCTTAGTCTAATAGATTACTACTAATCCTAACCTGTCTAATTTAGGTAAGACCTCAGCTCTCCACTCTTTATCTCCCTGGGCACATTCAAAGTACAGGAAGCCACAAATATTATCAGAGTAGCAACCTGCAACCCTGTAGTCCTCTCCTCTAGCTGTTCCTTGTGCCATGTTGCTGCCACCTTTCTCTGTGCTTTATTATACCTCCTCGCACTTCTCCCCAGCCATGTCAGGCAGTGTTGATTCGCCCCTGGCCTTCCTTGTCCTCAGGAGTCTTTGCTCACTGCCACCAAGGCTGCCTGGAGTCCTCTGCAGCTCTCAGTTAGTTGCCTATCGCAATGTAACAAACCACCCATAACTCAATGGCTTAAAATAACAATCATTTATTATATCTCACAATTTTGTTGTACATGAAAAAAGGAAACTTTCTTTAATCTTTCTAATGTTATTATTACATAGCAAACTTGCATTGTTTGGAATTATTATTACTATTTTTTAATTTTTTTGAGTCAGAGTCTTACTCTGTCGCCCAGGCTGGAGTACAGTGGCACACTCACAGCCACTACAGCGTCAACCTGCTGGGCTCAGGTGATCCTTCCATCTCAACCTTCCAAGTAGCTGGAACTACAGACACAAACCATCATGCCCAGCTATGGAATTATTTTTAAAGCCATTTCTTTGTTTTTATTTTAAAGACATGGAGTACAATTCAGGATTAGGTATACAAGTGGTTACCGTACAGGTAAAGTTTGGGCCTCCCTTTTGTCCCCACTTTGCCCGGTTTGAGATCAGGTATCCTTATTGATGTTTCTGCGTGTCTCCACCCCACCCGCAGCAGTTTCCCACTACTGCTCATCCCTTTCTTATAGTATTATGATAATTGTTCAAGATCCGCTTATGAGTGAGAACATGTGGTACTCAGTTCTTTGTTTCTGTGATAGATAACTGAGTGTTATAGATTCTAAATCCATCCAAGTTGCTGCGAAGTTCATAATGTCCTTCTTTATGGTTGTGTAATGTTGCATCCTGTATATGTACCATGTTTTTTTTAATCCAGTCTAGTTTCAATGGACAGCAGGGTTAGTTCCATGTTTTTGCCATTGTGAATGGTGCTGCAGTAAACATGCGTGTGCAGGTATATATATATATATATTTTTTTTTTTCTTGACTTGAAGTCTCACTTCGTCGCCCAGGCTGGAGTACACTGGCGCACACACTCATGGCCACCGCATTGTAGACCTTCTGGGCTCCAGAAATCCTTCCGTCTTAGCCTTCCCAGTAGCCAGAACTACAGACTTGTGCTACCATGCCTGGCTATTTTTTATTTTATTGTAGAGACGAGGTCTCACCAAGTTGCCCAGGCTGGTCTCGAACCCACGAACTCAGGCAATTAACTCGCCTCGGCCTCCCAAAGTGCTGGGATTACAGGCTGAGCCACTGAGCCCAGCCCAGGTATCTTTTATATAGAATGATTTGCGTTCCTCCAGGTATATTCCCAGAAGGGAGATTGCTGGGTCATGTGGAAGGTCGATTTTTAGATTTTATAGGACTCGCCGCACTGTTTTCCATAGAGGTTGTACTAGTTTACACTCCCACCAGCAGTGTAGAAGTGTTCCCTTTTCCCCATATCGTCTCCTGGATCTGTTGTTTTTTGAGTTATTGATGATGGCCATCCTGGTTGGAGTTAGGTGATAGGTCAATGTGGTTTTAATTTGCATTTCTTTGATGATTAATGAGGCTGAGCATTTTTTAATGTTATCTGTTGGCTACTCATATGTCTTCTTTTAAGAAGTATCTATTCATATCTTTTGCCCACTTTTTAATAGGGCTGTTTGATTTTTCCTTTTGGCACGTTTGAGTTCCTTGTAGATCCTGAATGTCGGGCCTTTGTCAGATATACAGTTGGCAAATATTTTTTCCCATTCTGTAGGCTGGCATGATCGTGTGTCACCACAGCCTTGACCTCTTGGGCTCAAGCAATCCTTCTACCTCAGCCTTCTAAGTAGCTGGGACTATTAGTGCTAGCGACCACTTGTAGTTTTTTGTTTTGTTTTGTTTTGTTTTTAGGGCTGGTCATTAACTCCTGTGCTCAAGTGATCCTCTCTTCTCGGCCTCCCAAAGTGCTAGGATTATAGGTGTG
Source organism: Carlito syrichta (assembly GCF_000164805.1). Lineage (NCBI taxonomy): Eukaryota > Metazoa > Chordata > Mammalia > Primates > Tarsiidae > Carlito > Carlito syrichta. The sequence continues at coordinate 414,814 of NW_007246183.1, forward strand.
AGCCACTGTGCCCAGGCTTCAACTTTTATTTTCTAGTACTGATAGATTTAAAGTCTTAAATTTCACAGTAGAGTAATAGAATTTTCAGGTGTTATTTAAAGTATTTAGCTGACAAGTTTTTTTTCTTTTTGCAAGAAATACTTTTTTGTTTTTTCTCTTCTTTCTCACAAACTGGCACAAGTTTTAAGAAGGATTTTTTTTTTTTTTTGAGTTGGAGTCTCACTCTGTCGCTCAGACTGGAGTGCAGTGGCTGCTCCCGGCCACCACAGCCTCGACCTGCTGGGCTCCGGCGATCCTTCCACCTCAGCCTTCCAAGTAGCCAGAATTACAGGCATGTGCTACCACGCCCGGCTGATTTTTTGATTTATTGTAGAGATGAGGTCTTGCTGCCCAGGCAGTCTCGAACCCGCAGCTCAGCAATCCA
>NW_007246183.1:415409-436543 GCF_000164805.1 Carlito syrichta
TTTTTTTAATTGGAGTCTCACTCCATCACCAAGGCTGGAGTGCAGTGGCACACTCACGGCCACCCCAGTATCAGCTTGCTAGGCTCCGGTGATCCTCCTCAGCCTTCCAAGTAGTTGGAACTACCAGCTAATTTTTTATTTATTATAGAGACAAGGTCTCGCCAAGTTGCCCGGACTGGTCTTCAACCCGCAGCCTCAGACAATCCACTCGCCTGGGCCTACCAAAGTGTTGGAATTACAGGCTAAGCCACCAAGTCCAGCCAAGAAGGATGATTTGATTAATTAAGTTGCCTCTATTTTGTTGATAGGAAAGTAAAACTGATTCAAAATGAAGAATAAAATCAGTCATTTGTCAGCCCTTAGATCATGATTCATGCTACTAAAAGTACCTAACTTTTAGCTTACTAAAAAAAGATTGATTATTATAGAATGAATCTCATAGGAAAAAAATCTTAAGTTTAAATATTTGGGTAGAGGGGATAACATTTACAAGAAGTTTTTCTTAGTGACAAATAGGGTCACATGACATTACAATACTATTTATAACAATATTTGCAAGAGACGTTCATTTTACAAATTATGTATATTTTTGTTTGGTTGATTTTGTTTTTGTTTTTGTTTTTGTTTTTTTTTGAGTTGGAGTCTCACTCTGTCACCCAGACTGGAGTATAGTGGCCGCTCCCGGCTACCGCAGCCTCGACCTGCTGGGCTCCAGCGATCCTTCCACCTCAGCCTTCCAAGTAGCTGGAACTACAGACGTGCACTACCACACTGACTAATTTTTTGTTTTATTGTAGAGATGAGGTCTCACCAAGTTGTCCAGGCGGGTCTCGAACCCATGGGCTCAGGCAGTCCGTTCACCTCAGCCTCCCAAAGCGCTGAGATTACAAGCTGAGCCACCAAGCCCGGCTAGGTTGATTTTTTTTTTCAGTTGAAGTCTCACTCTGTCGCCCAGCCTGGAGTGTAGTGGCATGGTCACAGCTACCACAGCCTCAACCTGCTGGGCTCAAAAGATCCTCCTGCCTCAGCCTTCCAAGTAGCTGGAACCACAGGCATACACCACCACGCCCGGCTAATTTTTTTTATTATTATTATTATAGATATGAGATCTCGCTATGTTGCCCAGCCTAGTCTCAAACCCTTAGGCTCAGGCAGTCCTCTTGCCTCTGCCTCCCAAAGTGCTGAGATTACAGACGTGAACAACCTCTCCTGGCCCAAATCACATTTTTATGTAGTTGATATGTGTGTGTATTTTTTTTTAAAGAAATTATATTCCTTTCCCTAAACCCTGAGAAAAGCTATGTGTTATTTTAAGTATAGTTCAGTGTGTTGCTGTGGAAACAAAAAAAAAAAAGGCAGGGCTTGGTGGCTCAGCCTGTAATCCCAGCACTTTGGGGCGCCGAGGCGAGAGGATTGCTTGAGCCCGCGGGTTTGAGACCAGCCTGGGCAACTTAGCGAGACCTCATCTCTACAATAGATCAAAAATTAGTTGGGCATGGTAGCGCACACCTGTAGTTCCGGCTACTTGGGAGGCTGAGGCAGAAGGATCACTAGAGCCCAGCAGGTTGAGGTTGCAGTGGCCGTGAGAGTGCCACTGCATTCCAGCCTGAGCAACAGAGTGAGATTCTGACTCAAAAAAAGAAAAATAAAAGGTAAACTTTGGGCCATACATTGAAAAGCATTTTGTGAAAAGAATTTTTTATAATGAAGTAAAGTCTTTTTGAATGAATGCTTTCCACAAAATAGTGGTGAATTAGAGATGAGGAAAATGACCTCAATCCCAATGAATATAACATTGGGAAACAAGACCATTTGTGTATGTATGTTGACATTGAGACTTCTGTTACTGAAGGATATTAGACTACTATTACTGCTTTTTTGACTTTATAGCTTAATAAGTCATGATAAAAAGATATCATTGTGGGCCAAATTGAGAATTAAAATTACTGATATATTATGTGACTAATAATTATATTTGACCCACTAGAAAAATGCTACTGCTGTCATCATTTTCTACTCCTAAATGACCATTGCATTTTTTTTTTTTTTTTTTTTTTTGAGTTGGAGTCTCACTCTGTCACCCAGATTGGAGTGCAGTGGCCGCTTCCGGCCACCGCAGCCTCAACCTGCTGGGCTCTGGCGATCCTTCCGCCTCAGCCTTCCAAGTAGCCGGAATTACAGGCATGTGCTACCATGCCTGACTGATTTTTTGTAGAGATGAGGTCTCGCTGCCCAGGCGGGTCTCGAACCCGTGAGCTCAGGCAATCCACTCACCTCAGCCTCACCAAGGCGCGGGATTACAGGCTGAGCCACCGAGCCCGGCTGGCCATTGCATTTTTTAAAGACTATAAAAGAAGGGCATAGAACTGTCAGATTGAATATTTAGCAATGTATCAATTTCTTTTGTCACTTTTTCATTTTCTGGCCTCAACTTAGGCTATATTGTATATTTATGTGTACAAAAGATTGGGTTCTGCCATTCTAGCCACAGTAACTTTTTATCTTTTATTCTTTCAGCAAATATTTATTTAGCACCTGCTATACATTAGAAAGGCCTAGGGATGCTGAGCTGAACATGACACAATTTCTGTTGTATAAGAATATTCAACACACAGACCATGAAAGTCAGTGAAATTCATAATGTCTGACAGTATAATACTAGTAATATATTGTGCTTGGCATTGTTATGTGGCTTAATTCACGTAATGTTCACAGCAAGATAGTTAGTTGTCCTTATTATAATATTCTACAAAAAAGCAAACAGACACAGAAAGATGAAGGACTTGCCCAGAGAGTCACACTGCTACTTCAAGTATGTACAAAATACTCTAAGAACATAGAAGAAGGGTTCCTCACCTAGAGACAAGGAGGTCTTCCCAGAGCAAATGACCTTTCAGCTTCTCCTTTGAAGTTACCCTCCTTAAGAAGAGGCCCTGATCAGAAGGAACAAAAAATTCCAAGGCATAGAAAAATAATATGACTCTCCTGAGAAACATCAAGCAGTTTAGGATCCTTGGAGCACAGAGATGCAAAAGTTGAGTCTGAAGAAGTCAGAGGAGTTAGATCAATTAGGTGTAACCTTGAATAGCTCATTAAGAGCGTTTTTGTTTATTGAGAAATCAAACAAAAACCATTGAAAGATTTTAAGTGATGATATTAACAGGGGGTACAGGGAAAGTGAATAAGGGTAGACAGGCCCCAGGAAAAATAAGACTGTTGGAATTAAGGCTTACGTAAGTGTTTGGGACATGACCCAGAATTGAGAAAGATTTAGGGGAAGTGAGGGAATTGGACTTGGATTGGGTGTGAGGAGGAGGAAGGAATTTCAGATTTCTCTCTTGGATTACTTAAGTGGAAGGTATCACCATTTTGTGACATGGCAAACATGAGAGGGAAAACGAATGATGAACTTCCAACAACAGCAGCAACTGCCAGGTGTTGAACAAAGGGAGAAGGGTGAACAAGAGCACTGTAAATAGAAGGGAACGCAGAGGTGATGTTATGGCCGTGTTCTCATTTTAATTTGGATATTGAATCTGCATGTATTCATTTTGTTGTTAAGACTTTATAACTTGCATATATATCTCATATATTATCTAGTATGAATCATATATTATATAGTAAATTTATAAAGTAATACTTGGTAAAACTGCTATTGGGGAAGAATAACCTATTATGTTAAGGATTTGAGAAAACGACCCAATTCGTCCCATATGCATATGAATTAAGGATTGGTTAAATGTCACTAAAGCAGAGACTATTTGACTTACATAGTTCTTCTCCATACTTTAAAAATTGAAAATAAAAAATGAAAGAAGCTTGAGATTTGTGACCAGCTAAAGTGGCTATTATCTGTTACTCTGTGGTATTTATCGTGATTAATTTCTATGACTATCTTTTTTTTGAGTTGGAGTCTTACTCCATCATCACAATCTATAATACTGAGTTTTTGTTTGTTTGTTTCTGAGTCAAAGTCTCACTCTGTGTTGCCCAGGCTGGAGTGCAGTGGCACGCTCATGGTCACCAGAGCCTCGACCTGCTGGGCTTAGGCAATCCTTCTGCCTCAGCCTTCCAAGTAGCTGGAACTACAGGTGCGAGCTACCACACCCAGCTAATTTTTTGATTTATTGTTGAGACAAGGTCTCACCAAGTTGCCCAGGCTGTTCTTGAACCCGTGGGCTCAGTCAATCCCCTCGCCTTGGTCTCCCAAAGTTCTGGGATTACAGGCTTGAGCCACCGCGCCCAGCCTGGCTATCTTATTTTTAATAATACTAGGAGGACAGAATTGGCTGTTTGAAACTAATGAAGCTTTGTTTTTTAAATATTTTATGGTTATGGGTACTTCTTTTTTGTTTCTTTTCAATTTAATCTGATTTTTTAAATTGACATAATAATTGTACATATTTATGAGGTGCAAGGTGATTTTTTGATAACATAATGTGCAGTGATCAGATCAGTGTAATTAGCATATCCATCATCTCAAACATTTATCATTTCTTTGTGTTGGAAACATTCAATATCCTCCTTCTAGCTATTTGAAACTATAAAATATAGCTAACTATAGTCATCCTACAGTAATACAGAACACTAGAACTTCTTTTTTATAATGTTATGTTTCTGTTGAAAAATAAAATATTGTGTTTAGAATTTAGTTTTCATTTAGTCTCAAGAGTGACTTGCAATTTTAAATAGGGTAATTATGAACGGCCTCTAAGAAGTAGATGTTTGACCAAAGACTTGAAGGAAGTGAGGGCATTAGCATGCAGATAATGGGGAGGAGCATCCCAGGAAGGAAGCTAACCAAGTGCAGGCCCTAAGATGGGTCTCTATTTGGCACATGGAGGTTAATGTAGCTGGAGCAGAGCAGTAAGGCAACCAGAGGTGTGGACCATTGTTAAAGACATTGAAACAGATTCTGAGTGAGATAGGAAGCCATTGGAGGGTTTTGAGCCAAGAAGCGACATTATCAGATTTTGTTTTAAGATATTTTTCTACTGTGGCAAACAGACTCTAAAGGGACAAAGATGGAAGTCCCAAAACCCACTAAGAGACGATTTTAACAAACCAGTGAGAGATGGGTGGTAATTTGGACCAGGCTGGTAACAGTGGTCAGATTCTGGATATATTTTAAATATAGAATTCATAGGATAGTTTGGCAGATTGACAGTGGATATTCAAAGTAAAGAAACTGCATGAGCTCATGAAGTAGGGAGTATGTATACTTGAAGAAGAGGATTGACAAATTATTTCGAAAATGTGAAGGCCAAGAATAGCCAAGACTATTTTGAAATAGAAGAGCAAAGAATAAAAACAGTGCAGTGATATCCTTGATCAGATATTAGTAATGGGATAAGATACTCAATTATATATCAGGATTTATTGTAAAGCTACAGTAATTAAGACAGTGTGGCATTGGGACAAGGATAAACAGATAGCTCAATGAAAAGCATAGAGTTTAGAAAGAGACCCATACGTATATGTCATATGTTTTATGGCAAAGGTGGTACCGTAGATCAGTGAGAAAAGACTGTTATTTGTAGTAATGGTTGTATGTCAGTTGGATATTCATATGTTTCTGTAATCATAGTCACCTACCTCAGACCATACACAAAAAATAAGTGCCAGTCTAATTGCAGCTAAAAAAATAAATAAATAAAATTTATCAGAGATAATACAGAAAAATATCTTCATGACTTTAAGATAAGGAAAAGCAATCTTAAATTATGACACAAAAAGCATTAATCATAAAGGAAAAGACTGATACTGATAAATTGGAATGGACTAAAATGAAACACTTCCCTTCATCAAAAGCTAGAATGGGAGAAAATATTTGTAACATGGGAAGGCTCATATTCAAAATACATAAAGAAAAATGAGACTGGGCTCAGTGGCTCAGCCTGTAATCCCAGCGCTTTGGGAGGCCGAGGTGAGTGGATTGCCTGAGCCCGCAGGTTCGAGACCCGTCCGGGCAACTTGGTGAGACCTCATCTCTACAATAAATCAAAAAATTAGATGGGCGCGGTAACGCATGCCTGTAGTTCTGGCTACTTGGAAGGCTGAGGCCGGAGGATCCCCGGAGCCCGGCAGGTCGAGGCTGCAGTGACCGGGAACAGTCTGGGCGACAGAGTAAGATTCCAACTCAAAAAAAAAAAAAAAGAAAAGAAAAGAAAAATGGACAAGGAACTTTACACCACAAAAGGAATGGGGTACATGCAAATAACCAAGAAACATAGGAATAGGTGCTCTCACTTTTCTTTCTGGAGTGGTGGGAGCATGTGTAATGCTGAACCACATTTTTGGGAAAAGAATTAGTGTTTCCTGGGTTTTTGTTTGTACTACCACATCTTTAGGATTGAATAGGAATTAAGATTGTTCAACTGTATCCTAAAGTTTGAATGGCTGTACATTTAAAGAGAATAAAAATGTATTCTTGAACACGAGATTACTATTTTAAGAAAAGCTCTTCTACCATAAGCATCAAATAATATTAGTCACACTCACAGGTAACCAACCTCTTTATTAAGTTGGAGGCTTCAGCCTTGCTGCTAAAACCTGTAGAATGGAGGATGAGATCAGAAAGATACCACCAAGAAACTAGCAATTCATATTTTAAAATAAATATCACTAGGAAAGAAGAACACAGAGACACATCTGTACACAGAATGCCTATCTTATTTACATGTTTCGCAATTTATTTTGCCCTTTTATTTTTTCCAAGACTGTAGCCTAAAGGTAGAGGCTGCCCTGCAGGTCAGTTATTGATTGTCGTAAGAGGAAGGTTCTCATGAGATGGCACTGGGATCCAAGGTAACCAGCATGTGTTCAGCAGGGACTAGAAGTGATAAGGAGAGAAAAGCATCTGTGTTTAGAATGCTCCAATGAGCAATCAGCACTCTCCTGAGATGACCCTTTACTGTTGCTAGGCATTCATTTCTGTTTCTGGAGTTGGTGGCAACATTATGTAATGCTGAGCCACATTTCCATTCTCTTTATATATCTTTGGGGAAAGAATTAGAGCTTCCTGAGTTTTATGTTGTACTATTAAATCTTTAGGGTCGAATAGAAATTGAGATTGTTCAAATTAAATGCCTAAAAATTGAATGGTGATACATTTTAAAGAAAAAAAAATCTATTCTTGAACCTCAGATTACTGATTTAAGAAAAGCTCTTTTACCGTAAGCATCAAAGAACATTACGCACTTTCCTGCATAAGCAGTAGTTTAAGTGATTAATTTACATAGTTCATATCAGTTATAAGGAACTCCATATCTCTACTTTATTTCCTCCAGTCCCAGAAGTGCCTAATGAGAGACTGACTGATTTCCTTGTATCTTATGGATTTTTCTGATTGTCTTTTTTTTTTTTTTAAACAACAAAGCCTCTGAAAATTTAAACATAAAGAGCAGTTTAGAGTTTTATTTTCAGCAAAATGGACAAAATTATAACTATGATGGACCCTCCCATTGAAAACAATTTTTAAAATGCTAACTAAAATATTTTTTAAATGCACCAGTGATGGAAGCCATTCAGACCATGAATTGTTATTATTATTTTGTGTGTGTGTGTGTGTGTGTGTGTGTGTGTGTGTGTGTTGGAGTCTCACTCTGTAGCCTAGGCTGAAGTGCCATGACACACTCACGGCCACCCCAGCATTGACCTGTTGGGCTCCAGCCTTCTAAGTAGCCGAAACTACAGGCACACGCCACCACGCCCTGCTAATTTTTTATTTATTATAGAGACATTGGCTCAGGCAATCTGTTTACCTCAGTCTCCCAAAATGCTGGGATTACCGGCCAAGCCACTGAACCCGGTCAATATTCTTAAAAATAAAATGAAAATCAAGCCAGGCTCGGTGGCTCAGCCTGTAATCCCATGCCTTTGGGAGGCTGAGGTGAGTGGATTGCCTGAGCCCGCGGGTTCGAGACCCGCCTGGGCAGCGAGACCTCATCTCTACAATAAATCAAAAAATCAGCCGGGCGTGATAGCGCATGCCTGTAATTCCGGCTCCTCGGAAGGCTGAGGCGGAAGGATCGCCGGAGCCCAGCAGGTCGAGGCTGCGGTGACCGCGAGCGGCCACTGCACTCCAGTCTGGGCGACAGAGTGAGACGCCAACTCAAAAAAAAAAAAAGAAAAGAAAAAACAAACAAAAAAACCAAAAAAAAAAATGAAAATCAAATACTAGTTGGCAACATGGTCAGCTAAAATCTTTAGAACCAATTAATGTTACATAAAATATAAAATATTCACTATTGTCACATATTAGGCAGAGCACTGAAAATGTTTGATGGTGATCTCTTCTAACAGCTCACATAAATGCTTTTTGAGTTATTTTTAAAATGCAGTATTAGGGTTGAGCCAATTAGAGAGTATGGATTGCTCAGAGGTCAAGGCCCAGCCATGTAAAGGAAGCACTAAAGCTAGCTTTCACACAAGGGCATTTTCTGAAAACGAATGACATTAACTTTTTGTTTCTCATGTTTCCAGTGAGGTATGCTGGGCAGGAAACAACACCAAGGACTGACCCAAATGTAAATAGTCCAATAGCATAAAGCTGAAAATCAAAGAACTAAAGAACTATGTCTCTTTCATTCTATGGAAGGAAATGAGGAGAGGAGAGAGAAAAAGAAAAATGAAATACAAACTAGTTCAACCTCTATGGAAAACAGTGTGGCAATTCCTAAAAGAACTGGAAATTGACCTTCCACATGACCCAGCAATCCCCCTTCTGGGAATATACCCGGAGGAACTTAAATCACTCTACAAAAAAAATACCAGCACATGCATGTTTATTGCAGCACTATTCACAATAGCAAAAACATGGAACCAACCATGCTGCCCATCAAAACTGGACTGGATTTTTTAAATGGGGTACATATACACAATAGAATGTTACACAGCCATAAAGAAGGACAAAATTGTGAACTTCATAGCAACTTGGATGGATTTAGAGTCTATCATACTCAGCTATCACGGAAACAAAGAACTGAGTACTATATGTTCTCATTCATAAGTGGACCGTGAACATTTACCATTATACACTAAGGAAAGGATTGGCAGTAGTGGGACACTGCCAGGGAAGGAGGGGCATATAATTTCAATATGCTGCAGTGGGAACCAAAGGGAGGCCCAAACTTTACCTGTACAATGACTGCTTGTATACCTAAATCTGAACTGTGCCCCACATCTTTAAAATTTAAAAAATTTAAAAAGAAAACTGGAACAGGTAAGACCAGTAGAAAACATGGAATTACAATAAATGCAAATGCACTCACAGTTCTAGTTAAAAGAAAGACAATGATTTTAGACAGCATAGCAAAACAAATATAGTTACATATTTTAAAGAATATGTAGATTTATTTTACATCTAAAAATGAGAATGTAGACAAGTTTTAAAGTAAAGGGTTAAAAAATGTAAAGGCAAATTTTAAACAAAAGAAAGCTGGAATACATATTTTATATCAGACAAAACAGACTTTATGACAGAAAGTATTGGTAGAGGTACAGATGGTCAACCTATAATGAGAAAAAGTTCAATTTATCAGGAAGAAATATTAATTCTAAATTTGCATGCACCTAATAGCATAGCCTGGAAAATACTTAAAGCAAAAACTAACCACTTGGAAGAGAAATAGATGACCCACAGTTATTGTAGGAATGTTTTAATAAAAATATTTTGAACATTCCTATGTCTCACTTACTAGTATTTCTCATTTACATTTTTCTCTAGGAATATGGTAGTTTGTTAATCCAGTTGTTAGGCAATTCAGTTTTCTACAGAGTTACACTCTTTTAGATAGCAAATTTAACCCCTGAGAAACAAAAGATTTAATGAAATTACATTTAAAATGTACTTCATTCATCCCTGCCTATTTTGTAAAAGTGCTTCACAGATTTTTATTGAAAAAACTTAAAGCTACAGAAAAGTTGAAGTATAATGAACACCCATTTACGCTTCACCAAGAATCACCTATTGTTAACAATTCAATAAATGGTGCTGCAACAATCAGACAATCATGTGCCAAAAAAATGAACCTAGAGACCTTGCGCCTTTCGTTAAAATTAATTTAAAAGGATGATATACCTTATTGTAATTTTAGATATGACACTAAAAGCACAATCCATGAAAGAAAAAAAATTAGTAAGTTGGACTAAAAGCTGCTCTGTGAAAGATATTGTTAAGAAAATGAAAAAGGCAAATCACAGATTGGAAAAAAAATATTTGTAAAACATATATCTAATGAAGAACTTGTATCTAAAATATACAAAGAACTCTTAAAACTCAAAAATAAGAAAATAACCCAATTTAAAAATGGAAAAAAGAACTGAATAGACACTTCACCCAAAAAAAAGAAATACAGATAATAAATACATAAAAAAGATGCTCAGCATAATTTATCATTAGGGAAATGAAATTAAAGCAACAGTGAGATGTCAGTGTACACCTATTAGAATGTCCAAAATTATAACTGTCAATACCAGTTGCTGTCAAAATGCAAAACAACTCTCAATCATTGCTGTTCGAAATGCAAAATGGTACAGACACTTTGAAAGACAGTTTGTCTGTTTCTAAAAAGCTGAACATAGTCTTAACCATATAGTCCAGCAATCATGCTTTCACATATTTATCCAACTGAAATGAAAACTTACAGTCATACAAAAATCTGCATGCAAATGTTAATAGTTTGTTCGTAGTCACCCAAAACTAAGCAATTAAGAGGTCCTTTACAGCCGGGCTTGGTGGCTCAACCTGTAATCCTGCACCTTTGGGAGGCTGAGGTGAGTGGATTGCCTGAGCCCCTGGGTTCGAGACCCACATGGACAACTTGGCGAGACCTCATCTCTACAATAAATCAAAAAATCAGCCAGGCGTGGCAGCGCGCGCCTGTACTTCCAGCTACTCGGAAGGCTGAGGCGGAAGGATCGCCGGAGCCCAGCAGATCGAGGCTGCGGTGGCCAGGAGCAGCCACTGCACTCCAGTCTGGGTGACAGAGTGAGACTCCAACTCAAAAAAAAAAAAAAAGAGGTCCTTTACTAAGTGAATGGATAAATAAAACTGGAGAAGTCTACACATACTATCTGATTCCATTCACATGCCATTCTGGAAAATTTAAAACTATAGAGATTTTAAACAATGGTGGTAGGGAGGGGAAGGATTAAGTAGGTGAAGCACAGGGGTGTTTTAGGGCAATAAAATTGTCCCATATGATACTAAATGTTGGGTATATGCCATTATGCATTTGTCAAAACCTATACAACTTTATAGCACATAGAGTGAGTTCACTTAATACATGCAAATTTTTAGAAATTGAGGAGGTTGGGGGAATCCATGATGGGATACAGAATGTGACAAAAGAATAAACTGTACATAATACAGTACTCGAGTTGGTAAAATTATATCCTATGGACATGTAGGTTAATTATTCTAAAACCACTATGGATGTATGCCGGAATTGAACAATTAAGTACATGTTTCTCACTATAGGAGCGAGAAGTTATAGATAAGAAAGGGAAAGAAAGGCCAGGTGCAGTGGCTCATTCCTGTATTCCCAGCACTTTGGAAGTCCTCAGCCTTCCAAGTAGCTGGAACTACAGGTGCGCGCTACCACAACCAGCTAATTTTTTGATTTATTGTAGAGATGAGGTCTCACCAAGTTGCCTGGACGGGTCACAAACTCGCAGGCTCAGGCAATCCCTCACCTCAGCCTCCCAAAGCACGGGATTATAGGCTGAGCCACCGAGCCTGGCTGAGATTGTTAATGATGTGTTTTCTAGTTGGTAAGGCTAAAATCCCCAACAGAAGACCTGGTATTCTTTCCCTGACTGAGTAACATTAGTTCCAAATCCAGAGCTCAGGGTTAAGGTAGTCAACACTGCTCACCAGGTGTCTACTTCCCTCCACATCAAAAGAAAAGAAATAAGCTATAAATGAACTAAAAATATCTAGAGATACAGGTATTTACTTGATCTTGGAAAACCTTACTTAATGTAAATGCAAATAGTTATTTAATATAAAGGTTTCCAAATATACAATATATACATTTTAGCAAAATTCATAAATATAAAAGATTACAGTAATCTACAAAATCATTGATTAAAATATGAAATAGACTAAGAAGAACCTAGAATCAACAGCACTCCAGTAGTAACAAGAAGAGCTAACATTCAGATCTTGGTTTCAAATGTCATTTTCCAATAAAAGGAACAGGAGCTCCTTGGAGAAATGACTGATTCTAGGAATGGACAGGAAATCTAGAAAATGAGCCTTGAGCATCTTGTAGTGCCAGAAAGTAAAGACGTGCTCAAAACAAAATAAAAACAGTGATGGAGGTATGTTAAAGGGACACAGGTACCAACGGAAAGAGATCCAATAACCAAATCTGGAACAGTTTAAGCAGCAAAGTAAAGTAGTATTGGATTATAACCCAAAGCGTAAAATAAATATCCACGAGTCCGTACTGATAAAAAATAAATGAATAGAGGAGAAAAGGCAAATCTGCCATGCAGAAGAAGTCCAAATAATGTATGTAAATGCTCCACCTCAAGGAAGTAGAGTATAACTCCCACTCCTTAAGTATACAAAGGGGAACCCCCAAAACTGGAATTTACTTATTAAAACTCGTGTATTTACTCTCTGTTTGATGCAATACACCTTTCAAGACACTTTTTCCACTGCTCAAAGCAGTTTTTGAACTTGTCCATTTTGAGGCCTTTTAGTGCTTCTGCCATTTTTTGTTTCGTCTCTTCCACATTGGCAAAACATTTTCCTTTGAGGACTTTTTTCATCCAGGGAAACAAAAAATGTCATTCAGGCGAGATCGGGTAAATAGGGAGGATATGCCATTTTTGATCAAAAACTGCTGAACACTCAGTGTGGTGTGGGCAGGTTGTTCGTGTAAATCATCCATCGTGAAATGGGCAAATGTGTTGAAAGAATCTCCAAAAAAATTCACTGAAGCTGAATGCAGCCTCTCACAACAATGTTAGCTGTTACACTGATGCTGAAGGGTTCCTAGAACCTTACCTAGTGGGGGAAGCCTGTACTACAAGGGACCCACCCTCCAAAAAATAATTCGTTATTCCCTCCCCATAAGCTGTACATAGTGACTTCATATCAAAAAGTATGTATGGAAAACTCGGAGGTGGTGTTAGTAACTTCATTTGACATATATTACTTCAGCCAGGTGATCCAGGTTAACATTATCAGTGATAAGTAATATTGATAGTATGTATCCCTGATATGTTGATGAAAATAACCCACCATCTTTGTGATAATCCTCCCAAAACCCATGTCTTAAGACTAACTGTGAGAAAAACTTTAGAAAATCCCTAATTGAGGGACATTCTAAAATCAACGTTATCAAAAATAAAGAAGGCTTGAGAAACTTTCTAAGGAGCCTGGAGAGACATGATGATTAAATGTAATATGGTAAGTGGATGCAATCCCAGATGGGATCCTAAATCAGAAACGAGACATTATGTAAAAACCAAGCAAATCTGAATAAAGTATGGACTTTAGTTAATAATTAAGTATTATTATTAGTTTCTTAATTGTGACAAATGTGTCATATCAATGTAAAATCTTTTTTTATTATGCACTTCTATTTTTTTATTTATTTTATTTATTTTTTGAGTTGGGGTCTCACTCTGTTTCCCGCCAGGCTGTAGTGCAGTGGCACGCTCATGGCCTCCACAGCCTTGACCTGCTGGGCCCAAGCGATCCTTTTGCCTCAACCTTCCAAGTAGCTGGAACTACAGGCATGTGTCACCAAGCCTGGCTGATTTTTTTATTTATTGTAGAGATGAGATCTTGCCAAGTTGCCCAGGCTAATCTCGAACCCCTGAGCTCAGATAGTCCTCTCACCTCTGTTTCCCAAAGTGCTGAAATTACAGGTGTGAGCCACCACACCCAGCTCAATGTAAAATCTTAGTAATAGGCCGGGCGTGGTGGCTCAGCCTGTAATCTCAGCACTTTGGGAGGCCGAGGCAAGAGAATTACCTGAACCAGCAGGTTGAGGCTGTGGTGGCCGTGAGCGTGCCACTGCACTCTAGCCTGGGCGACAAGAGTGAGACTCCAACTCAGAAAAAAAAATCTTAATAATAGAGGATACTAGGTGTGGAGCATATGGCAACTAACTGTACTATGTGTAAAACTATCCTAAACATAGTTTTCTTTTTGTTTTGTTTTTTTTTTGAGTTAGAGTCTCACTCTGTCGCCCAGGCTAAAGTGCAGTGGCCCACTCACAGCCACCCCAGCCAGGTGATCCAGGTTAACATCATCAGTGATTAGTAATATTGATAGCCTGCTGGGCTCTGGCAATCCTTCCGCCTCAGCCTTCCAAGTATCTGGAACTACATGTGCACACTATCACGCCCAGTTAATTTTTGATTTATTATAGAGTCGAGGGCTCACCAAGTCGCCCAGGCTGGTCTCGAACCCGTGGGATCAGGCAATCCACTTGCCTCAGCCTCCCAAAGTGCTGGGATTACAGGCTGAGCCACCGACCCCAGCCAAAAGTAGTTTTCTTTTTAAAAAAAGTAAGTCGTAGACATTATGAAATTTTAGTCCTAGTTATTCTCTTATATAACACAAGACAAATTTCACCTAAGAAATAACACACTGAGAGAGCCAGGTGGGGTGACTCACACCTGTAATCCCAACACTTTGGGAAGCCAAGCAGGCAGCATTGCTTGAGCCCAGAAGTGCCAGACCAGGCAACATAGTGAAATCTTGTCTCTACCAAAAATTTAAAAATTAACCAGGCAGGGTGGCATGCATCTGGAGTCCCAGCTATTGGGGATGCTGAGGTGGAAGGATCACTTGTGCCCAAGAGGTCGAGACTGTGAGCCATGATCATCATGGTCTTGCCACTGCACTCCAGCCTGGGTGACAGAGTAAGACCTTGACTCAAAAAAATAAAAAATAAAAAAGTACATCTGAAGTACAATTCCTATTTAAAATGCCCAATTGCCCTAAGAATGCCTTATGTTGCTGTATTGTTGATTTTAATACAGAATCCATTCAAGTAACATCGAATTTAATTATATTTGTCTTTAGTCTTATAGTCCCCTCATGATGAGGAATTTTAACATCCTTTCCTTTCAGTTGCTAGAAAGACTGCTCTTCATTTAATCACTTATATGCGTTTCTTCAGGGAGAAAAAAAAAATAGCAAAGTCAGGATTTGTGGAGATTAAATCATTTCTCAAATAGGGTCATTCTAAATGGCCTTTTATAAAACAAGCAGTGTTTCATAAGAGGCCAGGGGCTTGGTAGTGCCAACCACTCAGCATGCTGGTTTTGCGCTGATGTCAGAATTAAATTAAGTGGTAGTGTAATTCTTGTGACACACATGTTTGTGTCCTTTTCTACTAAGTTATCCAAGATAGAAGTAAAGTTCTCCTGTCTGATTTTCTTGTGCTGAGAAAATACTTAGGCGTTCCCTCTGTCATTTGATCATCTCAAGAGGACATGGAGAATATTTTAAAATGCTTTTACAATGCTTAATTTTTATGTTCTGTTTGTTATTTTTGTAATATAACTTATGTTTTTGTTTGCTTGCTGTACAAAATAAGGAAAATAAACCTTTAAACCTCATTCATGGAAGACAGTGACATACAGCATGCCTATGAGAGGAGGGAGATCTCTCACATAAAGAGAGAGATTGTTCTGGCTGTAGGGAGTGGCATGGGAAAAATTACTGAGCTGGAGATGCTAGAGGTATTAGAATGATTTGAATAAATGAAATGAAGGAAGTGGTTTACAAAATATGAAAATGGAATGTTTTGGGTCCAGATTATCACAAATTTAGTTTTAATTAAAAAGCAGAGTTTACTACTATATCCCTAGTGATAGAAAAAGCAGCACCTTGGCACCTAGTATGTCATTGGTGTTACCTGTTTTGGTTTAATGAATAAGAATTAAAGATTATGTGAAAGCAAAATACTAAATTTGCCTAGAAAAGAATTTCATTGCTCATTTGAAGTGACTGTAGCTTAGATTGCACAGCAGGTATGAATGTTTGAGGGGAAAACGGTGAAATTTTAGATCTGAGTTCAATTCAGGGAAGTTTCGTACGTAGTCATGTGATACTGAATGAATTGCACAGAAAAAGGTAAAATCTGTGTTTATGGCTTTCCTTAGTCATCCTCCTTTAATTTGTGTAGAGATTTTGTTTTAGGAGACAAAGTTTTTTCAGCATTTTCAAAATTGATTTGTGTGTGATTTTTCTTCACCAGAAGCTTTTTTAAAAAACCTTAGATTACAACTGAACTCTCAAGTTATCTTTAAGTCGATGGGCCTAATAGTAAGTTTGGGTTTTACAAATCCTGTGTTTAAGGGGCTAAATAAAATAAACAGTTCCTCTGATTTAAGAGTTACTCAGAGCCGGGCTCGCTGGCTCGGCCTGTAATCCGACGCCTTTGGGAGGCTGAGGTGAGTGAATTGTCTGAGCCCACGGGTTCGAAACCCGCCTGGACAGGCGAGACGTCATCTCTATAATAAATCAAAAAATTAGCCGGGCGTGGTAGCGCGTGCCTGTAATTCCGGCTACTCGGAAGGCTGAGGTGTAAGGATCGCCCAGCCCAGCGGCCACTGCACTCCAGGCTGGGCGACAGAGTGAAACTCCAACTCAAAAAAAAAAAAAAAAAAAGAGTTATTCAGGAGTCAGGAATTGATCAGATGGTATGAATAATTCTTAACTCCTTCAAATATAGTTACCTAACCAGTGTGATAGGAATTGGAGCATGTGATGAATGTTCATTAAAGATTCTCCTTTATGTCGATTTAGTTTACAATCAAAAAATGGGTCTCAGATATCTTTCTATATATGATGGTAGTATATTGGTGGGTCATGATTACAATTACTTAGAAAGCTTCTGAATGTTGACTTCATTCAGCTACTAATATTGGGGATATGCTATGAGCTATACATTGTTATGAAGTACAAGTTTTGTTTTGGGGGCTTTTTTTGGTATAGAGGAAAGAGTACAGGTCTGTGTTTTTTTTTTGTTTTGACTTTAATACTTGCCGAGTGCTTAATTCATAAGATACTTTATCTCTCTGAGCCTTACTTTGATGACTTGTAGAACTAGAACAATAATACCATCCCCATCTATGAGTTTCTTATTTGTAGTGACAGTCAGAATGGAAAAATTGCAGTTGGAAATTGTGGAATGCTGCAGATTGTAGAGACCATTGTCATCTTTCAACTATGTGAGTCACTCTGTGGAACTCTGCCCACAGGATGCTGAGTTACTTGAGTGCTTCAGGGTTCTGCAGTGTATTCTACAGAGTTCAGCGTTCTTTTAAGCATTTTTCTTTGTCGGGGTCTACCACATAGTAGGCCCTTGTGGTGGTAGTGGAGCGTGGCTGGGTGGTAGTGGGGAAGGAGATGAAGAAGTTCGAGTCTGATTTACAGTGGTTTGATTTTTTCCTTTCCCTTGGTTTTATCTTTAGCTTTCTTTTTAGAGTAGAAATTAGAACCTCTTGAATAAAATTAGAAGTTTAGCTCTGACAACATGAAAATTCCAAGCTTCGTAGCTCTTGATGACTGTTATGAAAAACAAGTAAAATAAAGTCTTTCAAAGGAATTTTCACTGTCTTTTTCTCTCCTTGGTGGTTTTAAACTTGTTTGGTTTATTGGTTATAGAATGTGGGATTTGGGTTTCTTTTTTTAAATGGGCTTAACCTTTTCTTCCTCTATGTAATTTTCATATTTTTACTTAAGGTTTTAGCCGCTTAACCATTGTTTTACTAAATGAGAATTCTCTACTAACAGGGATTTTTAGCAACAGATCTTTTTCTTAATATTTGTATAAGACAAAAGTTACATATTATTTTGCCAGTGATCATGCATGAACTTTTGCTACCTGATGGCTACTTCAGCAGTGATAGGAAGTTTATCACAGGGTAACTTACACAAATACATTGGTTATCACTGGACCTTGCACTGCTTGTAATTATCTGGTCTTAAGCAGGCACTAATGGATTATTTTCAAAGACATAGTAAATTGTTATCATTCTAGTTTATTTTTTGTAACTTTTTTCCTTTATCATGATCACTTAACATTTATTTTAGCATCTAAGTATAGAGTTTGGCAAAAGTCAAGGTAACCTAATAATGACTTTTACATTGCCTATGTTAAAAAAAAAATCTAGTTAAACTGAATCCATACCATGCTGACAGCATGTTGCTTACTCTTAATCAGTTTTAATCCCAAACTGAAGTAAACATAATATTATCACACCTTAGTTTGTTGAAGATGTGAAATTTTGAAATTTAGATTCTTGGGCCCTATTGCCAGAGATTCTCCCTCCCAGTTGATTTTTATATTCATACATAGACAGCTTTGGAAAGTACTGAATCATTTATAGGGGATGCTTTTCAAATAGTTCTCAGAGGATTCTATAATCAATGAAATTAAATTGTCTCAGGCACCTGCTAATTGCTTTTAAATCTTTTATTTATGAGGTTCTTAAGAAAGATTTCCTCTTGGGGAAAAAATAATACTTTGAAAAAAGTCAGAAAACCATTGTTATAGACTATTTTTAGGATTCCCTATTAAGATTAAGATTCTATTTTTAAAATTCACTGTAGTCTGTTAATATTAGAGAACGAATATTCAAACAGAATTGGAGTGAGCTATGATAAAGGGTGGAAAATCTTTTTCTTCATCTTGCATGAGACCATTTTTAAACTTGATTGTCATACAGGCTGGGCTGCCTTTTTTATTTCATTAAATTCTGTTAATTCCCCCTATGTATAGTGTTCTATTGTCCTCCTGATAGAAACATGCTGTAGTTTCCTTTGAGTAAAACACATGTAGGCAGCCGTGCACTGGTAATGCTTGACAGCTGGGGAAAGGGAACTAATTCATATTATTTGCAAAATTCCACGATATAAAGTACCCCCTACAGTAGCCTATTGAAAGCTACCAATATGGCCAGGCATGGTGGCTTACTCCTGTAATCTGAGCACTTTGGGAGGCAGAGGTGAGAGGATTGCCTGAGCCCAGGGGTTCAAGAACAGCCTGGGCAACTGGGAGAGACCTCATCTCTACAATAAATCAAAAAATGAGCTGGGTGTGGTGGCGTGAGCCTATAGTTCTAGCTAGTTGGAAGGCTGAGGTAGAAGGATCCCCTGAGTCAAGCAGTTCGAGGCTGCAGCACTCCAGCCTGGGTGACAGAGTGAAACTCTGACTCAAAAAAAAGAAAAAAGCTACCAATGTGACCACACTAAATGTTGGACTGGGAAGAGATGCACACAGCACACTTAGTGCTTCCACCAGATACAATAGATATATGTAACTTCAAGGGAATAGTAAAATGTAAAATTATTTAGAAACAGAATAATTAGGAAATCATGAGTTTTTGAGTATTTACCTTTATTTTTATAGTATAGTTTATGTATGTAAATTATTTAACTATAAGAATACCAAAGAAACTGTTTTCACGTTTATGTCTGGGGAAATGCATTCTTTCAAAATGGAAGATTTTTCCCTTGCATTTCTACCTTATTCTATTTTTTACATTAATTATCTATTGTTTACATTAATTATCTATTATGTAATGTATGGATGAACAACAACAGTGGTTTGTTTGTTTGTTTATAATAGAGATGAAGTCTTGCTATGTTGCCCAGGTTTGTCTTGAACTCCTATTTAAGCAGTCCTTCCACCTCAGTCTACCAAAGCGCTGAGATTATAGCATGAGCCACCAGGCCTGGCCAACAGTGGTATTAAAGAAGAAATTATCCAGGTGATTTTGAGAGCTAAGTTGGGGAACCATGGTTGGTCCTGATCACAGTTACTTAAACTTTCTTGGTTGCCTAGAACCTTAGAGCTAAATTCTTTTCAGAAAGAAAGAAAGGTGTCATTTTCTCAAAAGCTAAGCATTACATTTTTACCGAATTCCAAAGGAAATCTCACACATGAAATATATATAGGGATACTGATTAATATATTAGACAATGCCATATTTCTCTACTACTTATGGGTTTCATATAGCAATTTCTTTTTTTTTTTTGAGTTGGAGTCTCACTCTGTCGCCCAAACTGGAGTGCAGTAGCCGCTTCCGGCCACTGCAGCCTCGACCTGCTGGGCTCCGGCGATCCTTCCGCCTCAGCCTTCCAAGTAGCTGGAACTACAGGCGCGCGCTACCACGCCCAGCTAATTTTTTGATTTGTTGTAGAGATGAGGTCTCATCAAGTTGCCCAGGCGGGTCTCGAACCCGCAGGCTCAGGCAGTCCACTCACCTCGGCCTCCCAAAGTGCTGGGATTACAGGCTGAGCCACCGAGCCCAGCCAGCAGTTTCTTATATTATACTTTGAGAAAAATCAAGAATGGAGTATGACTTTTCCTCCAAAGAAGATAAGTATAGTATTGTAGAAATATAACCTGATGACCAAGTTTAATCCAAAGTTAAGATGATACCACCTACAGGAATATAGATTTAGAACAAAAATGGTAAATGATGACAGAGAGGTCTACTTATCTTGTGTCCTTTGTTACTGTGAGAATATGATGCTGTGTTAATAAGGCTTCTGAAACCAGGGTCAGCAGACACAAATTCAGTAAATGCCTAGCAATCCCTTTCTTGATCACAGGAATGGAAAGTAGCGGAATTACCTCTGCATGTTTGTCATAGTTACTCCAGGCTATCTTTTGTAAATTTCACTGGTTTTAGGTGGTATCTCTAGTGTAAACTGGATTATTAATGGAGTCCATACTCTTTTTTTTTCTTTGAGTTATAGTCTCACTCCATTGCCCATGCTGGAGTGCAGTGGTACACTCATGGCCACCCCAGCATTGACCTGCTGGGCTCTGGTGATCCTTCTGCTTCAGCCTTCCAAGTAGCTGGAACTACAAGCGTGCGCTACCACGCCCAGCTAATTTTTTATTTATTGTAGAGACGAAGCCTCGCCAAGTTGCCTGGGCTGGTCTCGAGTACTCAAGCAGTCACTCTCCTCAGCCTCCCAAAGTGCTGAGATTACAGGCTGAGCCACCAAGCCCGATCAAGTCCATATGCTTTGACAGAGCCTGGAGTTGTATTTTGTGAAGCTTTTTAAGAATGTATAGTGTATCCCCATGCACAAAGGTTAACTCCAAATGGATCAGAGACCTAAATGTAAAACCTCA
>NW_007246183.1:436563-452574 GCF_000164805.1 Carlito syrichta
TCTAGGTCTGACAAAGGCTTAACATCCTGGATCTACAAGGAACTGAAGCGTACTGAAAAGAAGAAAACAAACAACCCCATTATAAAATGGGCAAAAGACATGAACAGACACTTCACAAAAGAAGACATTCGAGCAGCCAACAAACACATGAAGAAATGCTCAACCTCACTAATCATCAGGGAGATGCAAATCAAAACCACACTGAGATACCACCTAACTCCAGTCAGAATGGCAATTATCAACAACTCAAAAAATAACAGCTGCTGGAGAGGGTGTGGTGAAAAGGGAACACTTCTACACTGTTGGTGGGAGTGTAAACTAGTGCAGCCTCTGTGGAAAGCAGTGTGGCGATTCCTAAAAGCTCTAAAAATCGACCTTCCATATGACCCTGCAATCCCCCTACTGGGAATATACCCTGAAGAACACAAATCACTCTATAAAAAAGATACCTGCACACGTATGTTTATCGCAGCATTGTTCACAATAGCAAGAACCTGGAAACAACCATGCTGCCCATCAAAAGAGGACTGGATTAAAAAAATGTGGTACATATACATGATGGAATACTACGCAGCCATAAAAAAGAACAAAATCATGAATTTCGCTGCAACCTGGATGGAACTAGAGTCTATAATACTGAGTGACCTCTCACAAAAACAAAAATCCGAATATCACATGTTCTCACTCATATAATGGACCTTGAACATCCAATGCAATACTATGAGAAAATGACGGATGGTACTGGGAAACTATGGGGGGGAGGGGGGATGGGATTAACAGTAGCAAATATCTGTCGGGGGATGGGAAAACACTTCTTATCTACAGGGTGCCTGAATGAAACGTCATTATACACCTAACCCTTAACTGTACCCCACAAAACCATAATAAAAAATACTGATTAATGAAAAAAAAAAAAAAAAAAAGAATGTATAGTGTGTGTGTGTGTGTGTAAAATAATGTTCATTGTAACTAACTCATCCTAATGATCCTGGTACATCTGTCTTCCATCACTCTAATTTTCAGTTCTACAGTTTTGTTGTTGTTGTTGTCTAACATTAGCTATCCCATTTTAGTTCATCTCTAGTCTCATTGAGTTGTTTTTTTATCCTTTAATAGAATACCATAATTATAATTTTTTTGCTTAGCAGCATGATTCTCAAAATAGTAAAATAAGGAGAATTTGCCAAGTAATTAAATATTAGTAATATGTAGATTATTACCAGTATAAAGTATTTGTTATATGTATATATGTATGTATTTTGAGTCAGAGTCTCAGTCTGTCATCCAAACTAGAGTGCTGTGGCACAGTCATGGCCACTGCAGCCTCGACCTACTGGGCTCAGGCAATTCTTCCACCTCAGTCTTCCAAGTAGCTGGAATTACAGACATGGATTACCACACCCGGCTAATTTTTCTTGATTTATTGTAGAGACAAGGTTCACCAAGTTGTCCGGGTTGTTCTCGAACACCTGGGTTCAGGTAATCCTCTGGCCTCCACCTCCCAAAGTGCTAGGAGGATTACAGGCCTGAGCCACCATGCCTGTCCTGTTGTATTTAAGTTCAGACATTAAATGTTAATGCTATGAACTATAATGTTTAGGAATTTTGTTTTTCTTTTAGGAGTGATATATATACTGCATTGATCGTACTAATCCGTATCTTATTATCTTAGAAACACAGTTCATCTGTTGAAAAATTTGTTGGATGACTACCTACTTCTACTTTAATTCATCTGTTGAATTTTTTCTTATTCTGTATTTTTTAAAAGTCCTTAAATGAGTATCTCATATGTTTCTAGTAAGAACATAAATTGGTATTATCCTTCTAAAAAGCAATATATATACTAAAGGTCTTCAAAATCTCAGACCCATTGAGTTCGTTATTCCACTTCAAGGATAATGTCATTATAAAATAAACAGATCATAAGCATGGATTCTGGAGTTGGATTGCCTGGCTTTGCATCCAGCCAACATACTTACAATTTGTATGACCTTGGGTTAGTTTCTTTCTTTTTTTTTTTTTAAGTTGGGGTCTCACTCTGTCTCCCAGGCTGGAGTGCAATAGCATGATCATGGCTCACTGTAACCTCTACCTCCTGAGCTCAGGCAATCCTTCTGCCTTAGCCTTTCAAGTAACTGGGACTACAGGCACACACCACCACATGTGGCTAATTTTTTATTTTTGTAGAGTTGAGATCTCACTATGTTTCCCAGGTTGGTCTTGAACTTCTGAGCTTAAGTGACCCTCCCACCTTGTCCTCCCAAAGTGCTGAGATTGGTGTGAGCCACTGCACCCAGCCAGGTTCGTTTCTTAACTTTTAAAAGCCTCAATCTTTACATCTGTAAAATATGTTTAAAATAGTAACTATCAGCCAAGCTCAGTGGCTCAGCCTGTAATCCCAGCACTTTGGGAGGCCGAGGCGAGTGGATTGCCTGAGCCCACAGGTTCAAGACCCGCCTGGGCAACTTGGTGAGACCTCGTCTCTACAAAAAAAATGGAAAAACCTAGCCGGGCATGGTAGCATGCCTGTGGTTCCGGCTACATGGAAGGATAAGGCGGAAGGATGACCAAAGCCCAGCAGGTCGACGCTGGCATGACCTTCAGTGTGCCAAGGCACTCCAGCCTCAGCGACGGAGTGACACTCCAACTCGAAAAGAAAAAAATAGCAACTATCTCTAGCTGTTATTGTGAAAATTAATAAAGTGGTATACTTAAGTGCTTAACATTGTGCTTCATGATATTTCAATAAAAAATTGCTGTTATTAGTGATCATAGAAAGATTGTTCATCAAAGCATCAGTTAAAATAGTATACATATATAGGAAAGGATTTGAATGGTTTTCATTCATATGAGGTAATACTATACCATGTAGTTGTTAAATGGTGTTCTTAAAGAATATTTAAAGATATAAGAAGGCTGGGTGCAACGGCTCACACCTATAATCCCAGCACTTTGGGAGGTTCAAGGTGAGAGATTGCCTGGGCCCACGGATTCGAGACCAGCCCGAGCTACTTGGGGAGGCCTCATCTCTACAATAAATCAAGAAAAATTAGCCGGGCATGGTGGTGCATGCCTGTAGTTCCAGCAATTTGGAAGGCTTAGGCGGAAGGATCGCCTGAGCACGGCAGGTCGAGGCTGCGGTGGCCGTGAGCACTACAGCCTGGGCAACAGAGTGAGGCTCCTACTCCAAAAAAAAAAAAAATACATGAACATACCAATAATGTAGCACTGAGTAAACAGGCAGGCTAAAAATCTCTATGCTAAATGTTAATTATGTTTTAATTTATGTTATAAAACAGTAATTGTTTTTAAAATAAAGAATGACAATAAGAATAATAGACAAAAAAAAGTATTTAATCCTTGGTATTAATGCTTTGTAACCTGTTGAGTTGTAAATTAATACTTGATCATCTTTTTAATTAAACTGTTATTGATTTTTTTTTTTCTTTTTCTTTTTCTTTTTTTTTTTTTTTTTTTGGCGGGGGGGGGCGGTTCTCAGTCAATCCTTTTGCCTCATATCTCCCGAGTAACTGGGTCTACAGGCACGTGCCACCACGCCTGACTAATTTTTTTTATTTTTGTAGAGACAAGGTCTGGCTATGTTGTCCAGGCTAGCCTCAAACTGTGGACTGGAGCGTCCTCTCAGTTTGACGTCCCAGAATGCTGGGATTACAGGCATAAGCCACCAGGCCCAGCCTTCGGTGGTTCTATAAAGTTTGTAAGAGAGTGATATTATCAGAGTTGTGAAATTTTTCATAAAAATTATAACAATTATAAATGTTTAGGAAAACCTTTAACAGAAAAGAAAGATGGTTCACTGTGTAATGAAATTACCAGTGATTTTTATATTATTTTTATACCTCTCTACATCTAAAAATTCTATAGTGCGCTGTTTTGGGAATCTTAATCAGAAAAAAGAAGTTTTAACCAGTTTTTTTATGAAATGATGCTGATAACTTTTATGCTTTGATGACATTATTTAGTGTTCAGAGCATTCTTACTAGTTGCTTTTGAGACTTGCCTTCAAACATGCTAAAATTCCCTAAAACAGTTGTATATGAATATCTGTCTAGAAAATAGCTATTTTATGTATTTTTCATACGTGAAAAATGACATGAAGACCATCTCCCACTACTGCATTTCCATATTTTTTTTCTAATAGTGTGGTTTTTGTTGTTGTTTTTTTTTTTAACATAGCCAGCATTCATACGTTTCAAAAGGCAACTTTACCGTACTGAGGGTGATGGGCATATTGAATATTTTGGCAAAACTCTCACTCTTTAGGCAGAAATAAGGCAAAGAGGAAATGAGTAACTATTTCTTCCTGCCTCTATAACTGAAACAATATTCAAATTTATAGGTGAATTTTACTTGCAGCAAATATTACCTTTATAAGGCCTGCATTTATCTTGTAGGTGGCCTTCTAAAATATGCTTTATTTGATTTTATATACTGTGCTCATGCTTTGGCTTTATGCCCAACCTCCCAGGTTGCAAACATTTATAGTAGACCCCAGTGTTAAAGAAAATAAACCAAAAAGAAAAAAAACCTAGGAAATATTACAGATATTAGTACTAAATTACTCAGTAATATTCACTTTGAAGCAGTAATAAATTATCCTATTAATAGTAGTGGTCCTTAAAAATTGTTCCACTATTTGTTGAGGCATTTGATCTTTTCCATATTCCAAATGAAATATTTTATTGTTTTCTACTCTTGCAAGAGAGAGATGTTAGAGATATTCTGTTTATTGTTAGACTTATTCTATTCCATACAGAGATTTAAAAACTAAAGGCAAAGTTCCTATATGTATATCAACTAGCATCAAATCCTTCCTATATGTGAGAAAATGATCTACTTTAAAAGCCAGTTATATGCATTAAAAAATATGTCATACAATCTAAAATAGAATTACTAAATGCAAAATGACTAATCCTCACAAATTCTTCTAAAATTAAAAATACAAGTAATTTACATGTTTATGGAGGAAGGTTATATCTTAAAGAAAAATAAGAGATTTAATTAAGAGAGAGAAAAGAGAGGAAGAAAGACAGGGAGGGAGGAATTCCAGACAAGAAGCATACCACAGGATTAAAGTAGAAATACAAGAGGCATATTGAGGAAACCATGTTGAAACAGATGGTTTATATAAGGCAATGCTTTTCAAATTATGCGCCCCCACAGAGGCTGGTTGGCAAGTGGGTGAGGAGCCCAGCTACTGAAGGCTTTAAGCAAGGCAGTGCTGCAGGTCTATTAGAAAGATTGATCTGCTGGTGGACACAGAGGAATGTGCTGGGAAACTGTTCAGTAAGTCCAAAGAGAGGGCATGAGCCCATATGTATTATTGACCACAAGTTAGAAAATGAAACAGGAGGATGGATGCATGTACTCTCACCAAGGAAGAACCACCAGGACTGGATTATAGATCGAATGGATGTTGTACCGGGGGAAGGAGACGTCCAAGGCCCATCCAGTGATAAAAATGAAGAACCTCATGTTGCATTCAAATCTGGTGGTAGTAGGCTGTATGGGAATATGGCAGATTATATTTTGATTGCTTCCAAGTTCTAAAGGAAAATACAAAGCACATTAAAATTATTAATTTTAATATATAAAATATAACTATGATGGCTGACTATGGGATTATACCTAGTTTCAGCAGTGAGGATGACACACCAAAGACTTGGAAGTTACATTCTTGTCTACACCCTACTTAATTATTTTCTTAGAACTCTCTAAACTTGAAAGCCCTTGTGCCAGGGGAAGTGGGGGAGCTAAATTCAACTGAAAATCCCTAGACTCTGTAACAGCTGAAAATCCCTAGACTCTAACACAGCTGAAAATCCCAAACCAGAGTCTGGCACTTCTGATGAAGTAGCATTCACAGAGTAGTATTGTTAAATAAGGCAGAGATTGTTAATTATGTGTTTTCCAGTTGAAAAGGATAAAATACACAGCAAGAATAGACCTGGTATTCTTCCTCTGACTTGGTGACAATCCACAAACCAATGGATAAGGAAGTCATCAGGGATTTACTGCCCTCCCCACCACAAGATAAATAAATAAATTCTAAAGGAACCAAAAATATAGAGAGGTGGAAATAGTTACTCCAGGGTAAGAAAGTCCTTTAGAAATAAGGCCTTAAGTTAAAATGAGGCTCTGTAGAGTGAGTCTTAATCCAATATGTTGGTGTGTTAATAAGATATTAGGACACACACAGAGGATACAAGAAGATTCCAGACCTGCAGACACCTTGATCTTGGACTTCTAGCCTCCAGGACTGTAAAAAAATAAATTTCTGTTGCTTAAGCCACCCCCATGTGAATTTTGTTATATTAGACCTGGCAAACTAATACAATATGCAGGCATTTAGCAAAATTTATAAACAAAATCAAAAGTTAACAATAACCTACAAAAACAGGCCCACGTGTAGGGGCTCACACCTGTGATCCTAGCACTTTGGGAGAATAATTTTTTTTTTTTTTTTTGAGTTGGAATCTCACTCTGTCGCCCAGACTGGAGTGCAGTGGCCGCTCCTGGCCACCGCAGCCTCGACCTGCTGGGCTCCGTCGATCTTTCCGCCTCAACCTTCCAAGTAGACGGAATTACAGGCATGCGCTACCACGCCCGGCTGATTTTTTGATTTATTGTAGAGATGAGGTCTCGCTGCCCAGGCGGGTCTCGAACCTGCGGGCTCAGGCAATCAACTCACCTCAGCCTCCCAAAGGCACGGGATTTCAGGCTGAGCCACTGAGCCCGGCCGGGAGAATAATTTAAGGTCAGAAGTTTGAGACCAGCCCAGCCAACATAGTGAGAACCCGTTTCTACAAAAAATTTAAAAATTAACCAAATGTGGTAGTGCAGGCCTATAATCCTAACTAATTGAGAGGCTGAGCCTTGAGTGATCTTCCCACTTTAGCCTCTCAATGAGTTAGGACTGCAGTGAGGCTACGATGGTGCCACTGTACTCCAGCCTGGTTGATAAACTTTCAGCAACAAAATAAAGTAGTATTGAATTATAACCCAAAGTAAAAAATGAATATTCATGAATACATACGGATACTAGGGGAGAATAAACAAGCCTCCCATGCAGAAGAATTTCAGATAATTGATGTAGACACTCAGTTCTCAAGGAGGTAGAGCATAACTCCACACTCAAGTGTGCTGTGCAGTGACTTATTTCCAAAGAATATAGTACTGAAATCGGGGGAATAAAAGAGTAACTTTACAATGACAAACTCTGGCAAAGTACTACCTTAGCAGTGGTCAGTCAAGGTCAACAGCAGTGACAAGTCATGTTGATAGTATGTCTTCTTGACAGAATGTGGTAAGAATGGTACTTGTCCTCTGTGATAGTGTTCCTAAAAACCTATACCTAAATACACCTACCGTGTACTTGATGACAAGTACTCCAGAAAACTGTCAGGGTGATCAAAAACAAGGAACGTTTGAGAAATAGCCAAGTGAGCTAAGAAGGCACCTAGATGTAATATGCCATCCTGGATCAGGTCCTGGAACAGAAAAAAGATACTAGGTTAAGAACTAAGGAAATTTGAATTTAGAGTTTAGTTCATAAACAAGAATCCGTATTGATACATTGATTATGACAGTGCAAAATGTTAACAATGGGGAAACTGGGCATGAGGTATATGGGAACTATCTATGCTATCTTCTTAACTCTCCTGTAAAACTAAAATTATCCTCATATAAAAATGCCATTTAAAACAGTAGAATAGACAAAAGCCTATTACATCTCATTATTCAAAAGACCAGTGAATTATTGGTATTTTTAAAGGTACATTCAAATTGTTGTAAGGTTGTTGTTCTCCTATTTCACTAGCACGCTTTTTTTCCTAATGATGATATCTATGATTTGCAACATATAGGAATGTAAAATGGAACAGCCTTTCTGGAGGGCATTTTCATAATAGGTAAAAATGTGTGTACTCTTTGAAGCAGCAATATTACAACCAGGAAGTGAATATAGGTATTGACAAAAATGTGTTTTACAGTGTTATGTGCAATAGCAAAAACTCAGAAATTAACCAAAAGCTTATAAATACAGGATTATTTAAACTATGGGAATCTCAACGTGTAATGCAATGTATATACTAAGAATATTTACTATAGGCCAGACATAGTGGCTCTCGCCTGTAATCCCAGCACTTTGGGAGGCAGAGGCAAGAGGATTGCCTGAGCCCAGGGGTTCAAGGCCAGCCTGGTGAACTTGGTGAGACCTTATCTCTACAATAAAAAAAAAAATTGACCAGGCGCAGTGACTCATGCCTGTAATCCCAGAACTTTGGGAGGCTGAGATGAGAGGATTGCCTGAGCCCACGGATTTGAGACCAGCCTGGGCAACTTGGCAAGACCTCATCTATACAATAAATTAAAACAATTAGCTGGGCATGGTGGCATGTGCCTATAGTTCCAGCTACTTGGAAGCCTGAGGCAGAAGGATCGCCTGAACCCAGCAGGTCAAGGCTCTGGTGGCAGTGAGCATGCCACTGCGCTCCAGCCTGGGCGACAAGAGTGTGACTCCAACTCAAAAAAAAAAAAAAAAAAAAACCAACTAAATAGGTCATTTATTAGCCCTTAGCTATTTATAAGGGCCTAAATTTTTTGTCATGATTGCGATGAGAACAAGGAAAGTGGTGGCCATTCTTGGACCCCACATTCAGCACTTCCTCACATCTCTCTCTAGAAGGTGTAATAGATTATTAACCAGTTCTAGAGTCAGGCAGCCTGGATCCAGGTCCCAGCAAAATGACCCTGAGAAGTCATTTTACCTCTCTGTGCCACTTTTTAAAAAATCTATGATGGAAATAATCCTATTTCCTACTTTGGAATGTTGTTGTAGGGATTAAATTAATTAATATATGGGATGTACTTAGCATACCCTCAAGGCCATGGTTGGCAAGGCATTGTGAATTTGCTATTATTATATTATTGTGCCAAAGATGACATTTTAACCCTTAATGAAAAAAAATTAGCCAGGTGTGGTGGCACACACCTGTGGTTCCAGCTACTTGGAAAGCTGTGGCAGAATGATTACCTGAGCCCAGCAGGTCAGTGCTGCAGTGGCAGTGAGCATGCCACTGCACTCCAGCCTGGGCAACAGAGTGAGACTTTGACTCAAAAAAATAATAATAATAATATTGTAGAATAACATTTGAGGGCAAAAACTTCTATGATGTATGAAAATATCAGTTGTAAACCATGTACACTATCTTGACATTTCTGTGATCAAAAGTCAGTTTATAAGTGCTTAAGGAAATTTATTCTAATGGCTATCATAATTAATATATGAAGTATTGCTTTGCAGCTCTTTAATTAGAACCCAATGCTTCTCAAACTAGTGAACCAAGTTTTCGTTACCACAAATTATGTGTTTGTGTGTGTGTGTTTTAGGTATACTATACATGGATAAAAAGTGGAATTTGTATATAATATGTTGCCTATGATTATATCTTATTGGTGGGATTAGGGCAATTTTTATTTTTATTTATTTATTTATTTATTTTATTTATTTTGAGTTGGAGTCTCACTCTGTCGCCCAGACTGGAATGCAGTGGTCGCTTCCTGCCACCGCAGCCTCGACCTGCTGGCTGCGGCGATCCTTCCACCTCAGCCTTCCAAGTAGCTGGAACTACAGGCGCACGCTACCACGCCTGGCTAATTTTTTTGATTTGTTGTAGAGTTGAGGTCTCGTCAAGTTGCCCAGGCGGGTCTCGAACCCGCGGGCTCAGGAAATCCACTCCCCTCGGCCTCCCAAAGTGCTAGGATTACAGGCTGAGCCACCGAGCCTGGCCTATTTTATTTTATTTTTTATTTTTATTTTTTTAGTTTGATTCTCACTCTGTCGCCCAGGTTGGAGTGCAGTGGCATGCTCATGGCCACCCCCAGCATCAATTCGTTGGGCTCCAGCGATCCTTCCACCTCAGCCTTCCAAGTAGCAAGAACTATAGGCACGCGCTATCACGCCTGGCTAATTTTTTTGATTTATTATAGTGACGAGGTCTCTCCAAGTTGCCTGGGCTGGTCTCGAACCTGTGGGCTCAGGCAACCCACTTGTCTCGGCCTCCCAAAGTGCTGAGCTTACCGAGCCCGGCCTATTTTTATTTTATTTTTGGTGATTTTTCTATATTTTCCAACTGTTCTTGAGGGAACTTCAAAATATTTTTTGTGATTAGAACAAAGATGATTTTTTTTCTTTTGAGTCAGGTCTTACTCTGTTGCCGAGGCTGAAGTTCAGTGGTGCGATCATGGCTCACTACAACCTTGGTCTCCTGGGCTCAGGCAATCCTGCCTCAGCCTCCCAAGTGAATGAATGGGACTACAGGCACACGCCACCATGCCCAGCTAATTTTTAAATTTTTTTTGTAGAAACAGTGTCTCTCTCTGTGTTTCCCAGACTGGTCTCAAACTCCTGGACTCAAGCAATCCTCTCACCTTGGCCTCCCAAAGTGCTGGGATTACAGGCATGAGACACTGGGCTCGGCCTGAAAAAGATCTTAAAAGTCAATTTCTTAGGCTGGGCTCAGTGACTCAGCCTGTAATCCCAGCACTTTGGGAGAGCCAAAGCAGTGGATTGCTTGAGCCCTTGGGTTCAAGACCCAACGTGGCAACTTGGCGAGACCTCATCTCTACAATAAATCAAAAATTAACCAGGCGTGGTAGTGCGCGCCTGTAGTTCCGCTACTTGGAAGGCTGAGGCAAAGGATCTCCGGAGCCCAGCAGGTCAAGGCTGCGGTGGCCGGGAACATGCCACTGCACTCTAGTTTGGACGACAGAGTGAGACTCCAACTCAAAAAAAAAAAAAGTCGATTTTTTTCAAAAAATCAAAAAGTTTATGAAACTGCTATCTAGAATATTAAAGCACATTTGTTTAAAAGTACATTTGTTTAAAAATGTCCTTTTATTTTGACTACATTTAGTTTAAACACGAATTTACATTTACACAAATTTACAGTTATGCGTTTTCTAAGCACCTTTTTTCTATTAGATTAAATTTTCATAAGCTGTTAAAAGTATTGTGCTTGATTGGTCTTCTCATTCTTTTTCCTTGTAGACTGGTGTTTGGAATGCTTTATCCTGCATATTATTCATACAAAGCTGTGAAAACAAAAAACGTGAAGGAATATGTAAGTATAGTTTTATCAGTGATTAATTCTAGTTTAATATATCAATGATACGCACAGCAAGAAAAACTGTTCTTTTAGAAAAAGCTGACGTAATGTTTTAGGTTTAAAATGTAATATGAATGTGAAGTAACAAAATTAATATTTTTAAAAATTAAGGCTGAGGTGAGTGGATTGCCTGAGCCCGCGGGTTCAAGACCCACCTGGGCAGCGAGACCTCATCTCTACAATAAATCAAAAAATCAGCCGGGCGTGGTAGCGCATGCCTGTAATTCTGGCCACTTGGAAGGCTGAGGCGGAAGGATCGCCAGAGCCCAGCAGGTTGAGGCTGCGGTGGCTGGGCGCGGCCACTGCACTCCAGTCTGGGTGACAGAGTGAGACTCCAACTCAAATAAATAAATAAATAAATTAAGCTGAATGTGTTGGCTCACACCTGTAATCCCACCAATTTGGGAGGCAGAGGCAAGAGGATTACCTGAACTCAGGGGTTCAAAACCAGCCTGGGCAACTTCCAAGACCTTGTCTCTACAGTAAATCCAAAAATTAGCCGAGCATGATGGCACATGCCTATGGTTCCAGCTACTTGGAAGGCTAAGGTAGAAGGATCACCTGATCCCATGCCACTGCCCTCTAACCTTGAGGACGGTGAAACTCCAAATCAAACAAAAAACAAAAATAAAAATTAAGTTTGATGACAACACAAAGTGGAGTTTTAGAAAACAGTTCACTGTCAATTGGCATTAAATAAGTATGTGATTCTCAAGGTGAGTAATGAATAGCTATTAATTTAATCTTTAAATTTATGTATAATAAGGGGTTGGAGAACTTTTTGATTTTGGGATGGGGGAATTGTAGAGTTTTTGCCTTATAAATTTATAGTACACTGAGAATACATCTCTGTGTCCCCAGAGACTCTTTTTTCTTTCACTACTTTCTAATTTGATTTACATATGCAGATATTCTATCACCATTGACAATTGCAATCTTTTTTTCTCTTAAATCAAACTACTTGTACTGATTATGTTTTTAGTCCTCATATTTTTTCTCTGTGTCCTCTTATCTATTCCCTTTTTTTTTGCTGTCATTAATTGTTTTTATTTTTCATCCTTTTTATACGTTCTCTTCATCCCCAATTTTATCCATACTGTTTAATAGTAAACAACTTTCCCACATATAAATCTTGACATAGTTTTAGTAAGTGTGCGGAATGAATTTTTAGAGAATAGTAAAGGCATATTGTGTTAGTGGTCAGTCACAATGGGAGAAGCAATCAATACTGAAATAACTGCACATCAATAACTATCACTTTTTTTAAAAATTGAGTTGTCCATTACATAACATAAAATTAACCATTTCAGAATGAACAATTAAATGACATTTAATGCATTCACAATATTGTGCAAATGCTAGCTCTTTCTAGTTCCACATTATTTTCATCACTCCAGAATCAAACCCTGTGCTCGTTAACCAGCTACTCCCTATCCGTCCCTTACCCAAGCTACTGACAACCACCTATCTGCTTTCTATTTGTATGAATTTTTCTATTCTGGATAATTCATATAAGCAGAATACAATATGTGACTTTTCGTGTCTGGTTTCTTTCACTTAGCATAATGTTTTCAAGACTTGTTCATGTTTTAGTATATAGTTTATTTAGTTTGTACTACATTCCTTTTTATGGCTGAATAATATTCCATTGTATGGCTATACCACATTTTGTTTATCTATTCATCTATTGACAGACGTTTAAATTGTTCTACATTTTAGCTACTTAATAGTGTTGCTGCAAACATTCTGTTAGAGTCATTCCAGGGTGGCCCCCAAAGTATGTTAGGGTCATACTCTCCTAGCGAGGCATCCAGGTCAGGCCCACTGGGGGTGTGGATGTTCTAGGGTGTGAGCCAATGCTGCATGAAAGATGCAAATAATTGCACAGAACTTAAATTAGAAAATATAGTTTATTTAAAGTAAATTGGAGAGAGCAAAGAGAAGATTCACCTCCCCAAGGTGGGGGAAGGGGCCAAAGCCAGGCAGCATGGCAACAGTCATAGCTCAAAGAGCACATAGCCACACCAGAGTCTAGCAAGGCAGTGGGAATGGCTGCTTATGGTTGAGTCCCTTTAACCATTCCCCTTGATGGGGGGAAGATCATTAAAGTGATTGGGTGGTGGTCTGCTTCACGTCGTCATCACGAAGGGGCAGGTAGGCACAGTCACTGATGTCAGGTGATGAACAACCGGCAGATGGGTGAGTCATTCACATGATTGCTGCCATGGTGGGGTCTGTCCATGTCACATAGGTCACAAAGGGCTCATTAGGTTAACTTGGGTTTTGGGCCCGGAGGGGTTTTTCCTGCAAGAGACTTGTTAAATGTTTGCAGTCCCCAAACTCCTTGACCAAAG
The DNA here is from genome assembly GCF_000164805.1 of Carlito syrichta. Classification (NCBI taxonomy): domain Eukaryota; kingdom Metazoa; phylum Chordata; class Mammalia; order Primates; family Tarsiidae; genus Carlito; species Carlito syrichta. The sequence continues at coordinate 450,107 of NW_007246183.1, forward strand.
ATGGTCTTATTATCATTTCTATGGCTTTGACCTTCCGCCTTGACAAGTAACCTGAAAGTTTACTATAGATTATTATGCTGAATCATGAATTGAAAGATTGGGCTGTCTTGGTCTTGTGTCTGATGGAGATTTGCCAAGGGGGTAGGATAGGCTGCCACTTCCTACAGTAGAATGTCTAAACACTCTCTAATGATTATGCTGAGACAAAAAGACTAAACTAAGAATAAGCTAAGTTTCTTCTAGGTTTTTGTAGGTGCCTCCTTTCACATTCATACGCAAGGATTTGTTTGAGTACCGGCTTTTGATTCTTCTGTATATACACATGTGGCTCTTTGTAAGGGATCTTTGATGGTAGTCTTGTCAGTCATTTACTCTAATGATTGGAGATGAGATTATGATTTTTTTTTTCTATATCTTCAGGGTTTTTTGGTCTGAAACCTTTATAACAAATTCTATTACACTTTTATAGTCATTTTTTCTCTTAAAGAAAACTAATTTTTGAGCTAGGCACGGTGGCTCACACCTATAATCCCAGCACTTTGGGAGGCTGAAGTGAGATGATTGCCTGGGCCCACAGGTTCGAGACCAGCCTCGCAACTCGGTGAGACCTCATCTCTACAATTAAAACAAAAAATTAGTTGGACATGGCGACGCATGCCTGTAGTTCCAACTACTTGAAAGGCTGAGGTAGAAGATCGCCTGAGCCCAGTAGGTCCAGGCTACGGTGGCTGTCAGCATGCCACTGCACTCCACAGAGTGAGTACTCCAATTCAAAAAAAAAAGGTAAGAAAATTAATTTTTGACCAGGCTCAGTGGCTCAACCTATAATCCCAGCACTTTGGGAGGCCAAGGCAAGTGTATTACCTGAGCCCACAGATTTGAGACCAGCCCAGACAACTTGGCGAGACGTCGTCTCTACAATAAATTTTTAAAAGTTAGCCAGGCGTGGTAACGCACACATGTAGTCCCAGCTACTTGGAAGGCTGAGGCGGAAGGATCGCTGGGGCCCAGCAGGTCGCCACTGGGGTAGCCATGACTGTGCCACTGCACTCCAACCTGGGCAACGGAGTGAGACTCCAACTAAAAAGAAAAAAAAAGAAAAGAAAACTAATTTTTGCAGTGAAGTATATTATAAGTCAGAATGGTAGAGTACATCTAGAAGAGGTAAAGAAGTTATTTAGTTGAGCTCTGAAATTTTTCTCGTTTTATTATGTATATTTCTGGGCTCTAGGATTGGTGAAATAGTATTAAGAGTTGGAACCACATTAAGCCCTAGTGATCTAAATTCATTTTATAAATGGCTTCAAGGGTTGCATTTTAACGTATGCTATAATAAATACCAAGTATTGTTTTATGATACTGACCTACATTATTTTCTGGAAGTACTTTTCTCCTGTGAAAGCACTTTTCTCCTGTGAAAAGTGCTTCTCAAGCTGCCTGTGGGACAGGACCAGTTTTGTTTTATTTTGTTTTCCCAATAAGTCATAGGCCAATACTTTTGTAAAATAAAATTTAAAACTTATTACTAGAAAAAAATGAAATTAAAAAACATGAAATACAATTCAATTTTTTATTACTAAATTCAGTAAACTTGAAATCAACTGTCAATTTTCATACTTAAAGTAGCACAGTTACACTTTACAGCCTTGCACAATTCCCTAGAAAACACTCTGCCCTACTATGTAATATTTTCATTTGATTGGAATTCTCTTTTGAAAGATAAAATTAAGAGTTGCTCATCATTTCCAAACCCCATTAAAATATGATCTGGGGAGCTTACTACCAGCCAGTGTATAATAAATGTGAAACTTCTCCCTATACAGAATGTTTTTGGTACTGTCATTGAGATCTTTTTCTGTATTACTTAACTGTACAGTTGAAGTGCAGGGTGCTAGATCTACCAACTGAGACCGTTCCACCTATAAAGCATTCTAGAAACCAGGATATGCAGTAATTTGGTGTGCCTCTGTATATGTGTATCTTTGTGTATATGTTTGTGCTTTTTGTGGGGGGGGGATTGAAGTGCTATTTGAAAACAATGATAACATGAATAGCCTAGTAATTTGATGATATTATCAGCGGTCACAGAAATATCATTCCCTAAAATAAAAATCAAAGGTAAGATGTTAGCAATAAGACATAAGAAAGGCGCCGGGCACGGTGGCTCAAGCCTGTAATCCCAGCACTTTGGGAGGCCAAGGCAAGAGAATTGCCTGAGCCCAGGAGTTCGAGACCAGCCTGGGCAACTTGGTGAGACCTTGTCTCTACAATAAATCAAAAAATTAGCTGGGCATGGTGGCACATGCCCGTAGTTCCAGCTACTTGAAAGACTAATGGCAGAAGGATCGCCTGAGCACAGTAGGTCAAGGCTGCAGTGGCCATGAGTGTGCCACTGTACTCCAGTCCGGGCAACAGAGTGAGAACCCAACTCAAAAAGAATAACTCTTTTCTTTTTTTTTTTTTTTTTG
>NW_007246183.1:452594-463762 GCF_000164805.1 Carlito syrichta
CAGCCTTGACCTGCTGGGCTCCGGCGATCCTTCTGCCTCAGCCTTCTGAGTAGCCGGAATTACAGGCGTGTGCTACCCCACCCAGCTAATTTTTTGATTTTATTGTAGAGATGAGGTCTCGCCTGCTCAGGCGGGTCTCAAACTTGTGGGCTCGGGCAATCAACTCACCTCAGCCTCCCAAAGGCGTGGGATTACCGGCTGAGCCACCGAGCCCGCCATAACTCATTATTAATAGTCAGTGTAAGCTGTACATAATTTTGCTGCAATATTGTAACTCTGGAAAAAAGTTTCTTCATCATCCCTTTGAGAAAACCAGAATAATGAGTAAATGAAGAGAAACTAGAGAAGGTGAAAGACAGGTGACTAGAGCTGGTTTGATAATTATGTGGTAATCAACTCTCCTTCGCAAAGAAAATGAGGACTAAAAGCAAAATGGTCAGGCACTGAAACAGGAAGGGCAGGGCATCTGTCTTTGACAGGGAAATATACAACTCTGAAGACCTCCCAGTAACCAAGTGTCTGCCATCAAGCCTGCTGGAAAGGCTAAGTTGAGATGTCATCTTGTAATAATAATACACACTTACATAATTTCCTACCAGTTTCAAAGTACTTTTGCCTATTATTGTTTCCAGTTGCTATTCTAACAAATTATCACACTCTTATTGGCTTAACACTATATAGACTTATTATCTTACAGTCCTAGAGGTCAAAAATCTAAAACTGGATTCACAGGGCTGGTTTCTTCTGGAGGTTTTAGGGGGACATCTTTGCCTTTTCCAACTTCTATAGGCTTCCCATAGTCCTTTGGCTTAGGGCTTTGTTCCTCCATCTTCTAAGTAAGAAATGTTGGACTAAGACCTTTTCAAGCTGCCATCTCTCTGGTGCTCTCTCTTCTGCTTCCTCTTCTGTTTATAAGGATGCTTCTGTTTACATTGGGCCCACCTGACCAATCCAGGATAAATTTACCATCTCAAGGTCAGTTGATTTTAATCATTAATTTTATCTGCAACCTTGTTTCTCCTTTACAATATAAATATAACCCAACATAGTCACAGTTTCCAGGGAATAGGACATGGACATCTTTGGAGGGAGGTATTACTTACTATTCCTTTTCCAGTAATATTTCACTGATTCTTACTATAACCCTATAAAGTAGGCATGGAAAATATTCTAGTATTACAGGCTCAAAGAAGTGAATTTACCTGCCCAGAGTCACATGGATTGTAAAGACAGAACTGGTATCAGATTGGAAATCTTCTGTTTCTGCTATTTTATTCTTTCTATTCTACCATGCTACCTTTAGAAACATAGGTGAGGAGTCTCACTTCACGAAAAAACTGAAACAGCCAGCCAGCTGAGTGCGAAGCTGATTAATTCTAAGGTAGACCTTCAGGGGCCACAACCGCATAGATATTTTCCAGGAAAGGCAATCAAGTAGCTAAACCAGTACTAAGACAGGACTTATCAGCATCTAAATCAGCTGTGAACTAAGAGGTTAAAAATGAAATTAAAAGTTTTTGAAAATTGTCTTGACACTTCTTTAAGTATTTTCAATCTAATTTTACTCTTTTTGTTTTTGTTTTGTTTTTTTTAATTGGAGTCACTCTGTCGCCCAGGCTGGAGTACAGTAGCACACTCACGGCTACCGCAGCGTCAACCTGCTAGGCTCTAGCGATCCTTTCGCCTCAGCCTTTCAAGTAGTCGGAATTACAGGCGTGCACTACCACGCCCAGCTGATTTTTGATTTATTGTAGAGATGAAGTCTCACCAAGTTGCCCAGGCGGGTCTCGAACCCACGGGCTCAGGCAATCCACTCACCTCAGCCTCCCAAAGGCACAAGATTACAGGCTGAGCCACCGAGCCGAGCTAAAACTCTGACTCTGTTCTCATAAAGTTTTCCTATATGGTAATCCTATCCAATTTTGCTTTGTTTTATATATGGCAATGTCTTAGTAAAATTAACCTTTTAAAAATTGCCCTGTTATATTTTTAGTAACACTTTGACTATCTGATATTATGTTCTTTATTTGTGTATGTTTGTCTTCCCACCAGAATAAACCTCGTAGGGAAGGGTTTTGTTGTTTTGTTAACTGGTATATTCCTGTACCTAGAACAGTATCTGCTCTATAAGAAGTACTCAATATTTTTTAAATAAATAAATAAGAAAAGGGAGAAAAGTTGACTTTTAAGACCATATCAAATAATAAATTGTGCTAAAGAGCATGTACATTTCTTAAATGGGTTGATCTATTTGGCCAGCTTTGATTCTGCTGGGTTAGGGAGTATACAGTCCATTCTTAATGGTTATCCCAAAGCCTAGTTTCTTTGTGGTTATGACCTAAATTCCACTGCTATCTACTTCAAAATTATTTTCAGAAAGCAAACATTTTCAGTTAATTTACTCCTTCCCACCCTAACTACTACCATTCCCCCTTAAGCCTGCAAATGGTAGATTGCACCTGATAAAACAGATGCTGTGTTCAAATCAAAACAAATGGAAAGTACTGTGTATTTTGGCAACCTTCCTTTCTTCCTTTGCCTATTTTTAAAACAGAGCTTTCCTAGGATATAATTTCCTGTATAGTGTGGCTGATATGGCCTACTTAAAGACTTTCAGTCTTGCAGTAATTGAAATGTAAACTTACTGAAGAATTAGTATGGTTTTGCAAATTTTTTCAGGCTCATTCCATCTCATGACTTGAAAATAGAGTGTTTACTTCCAAGTCGTGTGTAATTGCTGTAGCTTTTCTAGGAAACCAGTGTTCTTATTCTAAGAAAGTTAGAGAAAGCAGCAATGAAAAGATTGGCTAACAGCACTTAAAAATCAAAATCAGACATTTGGTTCTGAGATTTACTGTGAGCAGGAACAAAGAACAGGAGGAACTCTGGGAGATTACTCTTTAAAAGACATAAAAATGGCCTGCTAAAATTCTGTTGGCTGGTTTTTGAAAGTGACCTAATTTCTTACTGAATATTTGGGGGATATGAAAATGAACAAATATACCACATGCCAGTTCTACAGATCTTACTGATTAGTAAAATCTGAAGTTGTCTACTGACTTTAGGGTGGAAATAAATGGAGAAAACTTGACTAAAGAGCTTTATTCTCAAGAAGTGTTTCCTAGGTATCTTGATATTTTGGATTAAAAATATTCGTTTGAGTTAAGGGTTTAAATAATATAGAAAGTTTAAATACTAGGCTTATGGTTATATTTTTATTTTTCACTGTGATCTACTTTTAATTTGGTTTTTATTTTTATCAAAGCTGCACTTGCTTATAACTTTTTGTTAGTTTTTCAAGGTTTATGGTGGAAAACAATAGTTCCCCACCCTCTTGTCCCAATTTCCAACTCTTTTATCTGAATATTTTAGCATTTATTTCCATATTCTAAATAACATGCTCAGTTTATGTTTCTTTCTTTCTTTTTTTTTGAGTTGGAGTCTCACTCTGTCGCTCAGACTGGAGTGCAGTGGAACGCTCCCGGTCACCACGGCCTCAACCTGCTGGGCTCCGGCGATCCTTCCCCCTCAGCCTTCCAAGTAGCTGGAACTACAGGCGTGCGCTACCACACCCAGTTAATTTTTGATTTATTGTAGAGATGAGGTCTCGCCAAGTTGCCCAGGCAGGTCTTGAACCTGCGGGCTCAGGCAGTTCGCTCACCTCAGCCTCCCAAAGCGCATGATTACAGGCTGAGCCACCAAGCCCAGCTGTTTCTTAATTTTTAAATGGACATCATGAGGTGATTTCCTTCTATGAAAGATGATTTAACAAACTAATGTCTCTATACATGTGTTTATCCCTCTGTCCCTGTAGCTTCCCAGTATCATTACAGTATAATTTAGGCTCGCTCAATATTCAGTGTTAGACTAAGTAAGAAAGAAACAATGGGGTATAAAAATAAAGAGCACAGCACCTAGAACCTGACTGCTTGCATTATCATCCCAGCTGTACCTATTTCTACCTGTATCTTTGGACTAGTTATTTGATATTTCTGTGCCTCAATTTTCTAATCAGTTAGTAGTACTTACCTCCTCAGGTGGGAGTGAGGATTATATGAGTTAATGAACATAAAGCATTTAAATCATAACAGGTACTGACATATAACAGTACCTGTTACATAATCATTTTCATTATGTGAACACTATTTGCAGCTGATCTTTATAGTATCCTACCATTACTGTTCCTTTCTGTGGTGTTCTTCATTGTCTTATTGATGTTGTCATTTTTGTTTGATATTTGCTGTTCTTACTGCATATTCAGACCCAAACTCTGCTACAGTTGTGTACAAGTCTTCTCAGCGTATTCATATTCAATAGACATTCTGGATTGGCTCTGGGTTTGGGTTCTCTTATTTCTTAAGTACCTTTCTTCTTCATTTTGATGAAATACATTCTTCCTGAGAAGTCTATAATGAAAGGTCAATTTTTGAGATGCTAGATTAGAAATCATTTTTCTTCAGAATTTTGAAGGCACTTCTCCATTCTCTTTTACTTCTAGCGTTATTGAAAAATCTGAAGTCATTCTGATTCTTACCTGTTTTTCCCTCCCATTCAGGAAGCATGTGGGATATTTTCTATTTCTCCATTGTTTGAAAATGTCACAATAATGTGCTTTGGTGTGAGTGGATTATGATGGATTTTGCTAAACCCTCAGTAGTGCCTTTTAATCTGGGAATCCTCTGTCCTTCAATTCTGAGAAATTGGTTAAAATTATTTATTTAATGATATTCACCACCCCATTTTCACTATTTGTTCTATTTGGAATTCCTTTTATTAAATTATAAGGCACTTGAACTGGTTTTCTAATTTTGTGATCTTTTGTCCTTCTCTTTTCCATCTCTTTGTCTTTTTGCTCTACTTTGTGATAGAGTTTCTCAATTTTATCTTCTAGCCCTTCAATTTATCCTTTAATATCTGCTCCTATTTGTAATTTTAAAAGCTCTTTTTATTATGTGACTGTTCATTTGTCTATAGCATTATATTTTTATTTTATGCTTAAAATTTCTTTTTTTGAGAATATGATTGATAGTTTTTTTGAATATATTCTTCTTTCTGCTTAGTCTTTTCTTTGAATTCTGTTTTTCTGTTTGTCTTAGCCTCAGTTTTCTATGTAGTTTCCTCAAATGTTGAATAATCTTTGGTTTCCTGCTCCTACTTGAATGTTATAATGAAAAGCTAATTGGAGTTCTGGTCCTGTGAAAAGGGCATGTGGAATGTGATCGTCACTGTAGGGTGATCTGATTCGACTATTGTATTTGTTCTTAGGGTTACCAAAAGGATGTACGACAAAAAAACTGTGTGGCTTAAAACAACAGAAATGTGTTCTCTTCACAAGTTCAGGAGGCTAGAAGTCCATAATTCCACAATCAAGATGTCAGCAGGCCACACTCCCTCTTAAACCTGTTGAGAAGAATCCTTCCTTCCCTATTTCTAAGCCTCTGGTCATTGTCAGCTCTTCAGTCTACTTCCATTGTCCCATGGCATTCTTCCCTCTGTGTCTCTATCTCTTTTTCTATGTCTCTTTTTTTATATGGACACCAGTCATATTGGATTAAGGGCCCACCCAACCTACTTCACTATAACTTAATTTTAACTAATTACTTCTTTGATGACCCTATTTCAAAATAAGGTCACGTTCTGAGGTACTGAGGTTAAGTACTGTGTTTTAGCCTGTTTGTGTTACCAGAACAAAATAGACGTAAACAGCAGACTGGGTAACTTAAACAAGTTATTTTGTCTCAGTTCTGGAGACTGGAAGTCCAACATCAATGTGCTGTCCCGATTGGTTTGTTGTGAAGGCTTTCTTCCTGACTTGTAAGACAGCTGCTTTTCCATGTGTCCTCAAATGGCCTTTCCTCTTTTCATATAAGGACACCAACCCTATCAGACTAGGGCTACACTCTTGTGACCTCATTTAACCTTAGTTACCTCTTTAAAGACTCTGTCTCCAAATACAGTCACATTGGGGATTAGGGCTTTAACCTATAAATTTTAGGAGACATAATTCAGTCCATGGCAGACTTTAACATATCTTCATTGGGGACACCATTCAATCCATAACAACCATTTCCTTGGGAAATAATCAGTGTCTTATCTTTAGGTATTTTCTCTTGTGCCAGTCAGATTCCTAAAAGAAGGCTTTTCCATTCTGAAAGGTACTTACTTGCTTGCCAGCATCCTAGTGGGAGAATAAGACTTGGGATCTCTCAACATTCAGTGTATAAACTTTTTTTTTTTGAGTTGGATTCTCACTCTGTTGCCCAAGCTGGAGTGCAGTGGCACACTCAATGGCCACCCCAAGGTCGACCTGATGGGCTCCAGCGATCCTTCCATCTCAGCCTTCCAAGTAGCCAGAACTACAGATGCACGCTACCACACCCAGCTAATTTTTTAATTTATTGTAGAGATGAGATCTTGCCAAGTTGCCCAGGCTGTTCTCAAACTTGTGGGCTCAGGCAGTCCTCTCACCTCGGCCTCCCAAAGTGCTGGGATTACAGGCTTGAACCACCATGCCTGGCCAGTGTATAAACTTTTATTTAATTTCTATCAGCCCCACTCTCAGCTGTGCCAGAGATCTGCAAATCCAGAGACCCTCTGATTTACCCTTTCCAAAGAATAAACTTCCCTTTCACTAGGGAAGGAGAGACACTGCCAGGCTGCTGGAGCGAGAGGGTGTTTTGGGGCCTCCTCACTTCTTAAGCAGACATACACCTATCCTTCCTATCCTTTTTGACCAAGAATTGTTCCACCATTTCTTCTGGCGAGCTCTACAGTATAGAGTTGGGTTGCCTTTCGGTTTTTTCCACTGCTAGCCTATTATTGTTAAGTTTTCTCAGGTCTCCTAAGCCAGGTATTACTCATCTGTTTCCTTCTGGGTTCCAAAGTTTGATGTTCTCTTCTGTGTTCTTCTAGGCTTATTCTTTTTTAAAAAATCACTTTACTGTTATCTTACTGAGATTTTCAGAGGGAGTAAAATTAAATGTGTATATTCAGTCTACCATCTTTACCCAGATTTGTTTGTTTGTTTTTGGTTTTGGAGTTTTTTTGAGTTGGAGTCTCACTCCGTCGCCCAGACTGGAGTGCAGTGGCTGCTCCCGGCCACCACAGCCTCGACCTGCTGGGCTGCAGCAATCCTTCCGCCTCAGCCTTCCCAGTAGCTGGAACTACAGGTGCGCGCTACCACACCCGGCTAATTTTTTGATTTATTGTAGAGATGAGGTCTCACCAAGTTGCCCAAATGGGTCTCGAACCCGCGGGCTCAGGCAGTCCACTCACCTCAGTCTCCCAAGGCACGGGATTACAGGCTGAGCCACCAAGCCCGGCTTTTACCCAGATTTCTAAATTGACTTAGTAAATGAAATACTTGCAGTTGAATTTTATTCTACAATAGCAAAAAAGACTTTATTATACTATTAATATTGGTTTTTAAATTTATTCACATAGAAGACAGATTTAAAGTAATACATGTTAAGTTTTTTCAGTCCATGAAAATAATTTTACGATTTAATGTTTGCTGAATACAATAAATATATGTGTATCTTATCTTGAGTTATAGTTGTTTGTAAAACCAAGTTTTGATAGATAAAAGTATGATTTAAATGTACATGAAGCAGTAAGCTATTCTTTAATGAATCAGACTGCTTAAAGTTACTTAAATTCAGTTATTATTCTTTTTACCACTAATTTTTATGTTTACTTATTTTATATATAATATATACAATATGTCACTTCACTGGTAAAGTAATTATACTATTATAATCATCAAATGACTTACAGTCTTTCTTACATTTTCTAAAAACAATTTCATCATGATCATCTTGGGATTATTACAACAGATTCAATTTTAGGAAGCAAGTATTTAATTTGAATAAGATTATATATTTGAAGGTTTCAAAATGAATGCCTAACCTAACCCCTTTAAAAATTTTAAAATTTAAATGAATTAAATACCTTTTGACACTTACAAAGTAAATTGAAAGCTTTTTCAAAATGTTCATGCTAGGGTGTATCTCATCAGCAACAGCTGCCTGTCCTAGCTTCCAGTGAAAATGCTTTGGAAAACTTACACATAGAAAAAATTCTCACAGTAACACTTAAACCTAGGAGGCTAAGCAGTCAGACTTTTGCTAAAATCTAGGAAGAATTTTACCAACGACAGTGCCAATGGAAATGGAATTTTAAAACAGCGACAGAAACAGTTGTTTCCATTAAAGGAAATGTTGCTAAGAAGTAAATTGGAGGGAGGCCTAGCCACCTCCGCCCTAATCTCTAGTGATGGAATAGCTTAAAACTGTAAAAGCTACAATAACCAGAAAACTCCACTGCCACCACCCTTACTGCAGGGAGGACTGCATTCAGAGACAACCAGCGTTTGCTTTCTCTTTACTCAGAAACCATAACCTCGCTACTTTGAAGAAAACCCCAGTAAGTTCCAAACAGGAGAAATAATCATTTACTACAAGAGAAATCAAAAGTGCAGTGATAAATTAATTACAGAAAATTAAAATGCCAGTAATGCATATCACAGTTTATATTCTTGAATATAATAGTTTTAAAAGAATGTATTTTTGAGCATGTAAAATATGTTTTTTTGTTTTTATTTTTATTTTTTATTTTTTTATTTTTTGAGTTGGAGTCTCACTCTGTCGCTGAGACTGAAGTGCAATGGCCACTCCCGGCCACCTCAGCCTCCACCTGCTGGGCTCCAGCAATCCTTCCACCTCAGTCTTCCAAGTAGCTGGAACTACAGGCGTGCGCTACCACGCCCGGCTAATTTTTTTGATTTATTGTAGAGATGAGGTCTCACCAAGTTGCCCAGGCGGGTCACGAAGTTTTTTTGTTTTTAAAAAGGGTCCAGGGTTTGGTTTTAAATCAGGCTGCACACCTTTCAGCATACAAGGCTGTATTTTGAATAGGAAAGAAGAAAAACAAAACATTAAATTCACAAAGCAAGAAAAATATCAAAATTTAAAGAATCTGTAAAAAATGTTGGATGAATAAAGCAATATAAAAGCAAAAAAGTTTTTTAATTGGGAATTTATGTATCTAGGAGTTATTTCCTTGAATAAGTTTAATAAAACATGGAATAGCTAATATATGGGGTAAAGTAGGAAAAGCACTGTCAAAATGAGAAGAAGAAAAGGATTTAAGCAATGCTAAATTTAAGTAACAAGAAATATTAAATACCTACCTTTTTTTTTTCTTTTTTTGAGTCAGAGTCTTACTCTGTTGCCCAGGAGGAGTACAGTGGCACACTCATGGCCACTGCAGCCTTGACCTACTGGGCTCAGACAGTACTTCCACTTCAGCCTTCCAAGCACCCGGAACCACAGACATATGCCACCCCGCCTGGCTAATTTTTTTTATTTATTGTAGAGACAAGGTCTCATCAAGTTGCCCGGCTGATCTTGAACCCCTGAGCTCAGACAATCCTCTCGCCTCTGCCTCCCAAGTGCTGGGATTACAGGCGTGAGCCACTGTACCCAGCCAATTCTGTTATTAAAACATGGAATATTTTCTAACAATTTCAGGTATACCTGACTTTTTTTTTCCTTTTCAGCTAAAGATTACATTATTTACACAGTGAAATGTCCCCTTTCACACAATACCAGGATCTGCCTTTGGAGTGTTCAGACATGCACATCATCTTTCTATTATGTAATTTAGAAATGCAGTGCTTTGTCAACTATAGCTGCAATAATCAGGTTGTCAACCAAATTACCATCAGACTGTGAAAGATCCTCCTAAAAATATAAAAGCTAGAGATATTCATAAAAATTATAGCTAAATAAGAGAAATAAAAGGTTTCCCCAAAACCTCATACAACTTTAAAAGCACATGAGAAAGGTGTTACTTCGGAAACATAACAAATGTAAAAGTTCTTTTGAAAAACTATAAAAAATTAAAAATATACTTAACCTTATTTTACAAATGTTTATCTTAAAGTTTGTTGCACTCTTGCTATCAGAATAAGTGTATTTAAATTTTTTTTTTAAATAAATAGCAGTTTTCTTTTTATACCGCAGATCTAAACTGTGCAGGTAAAATGGGGGGAAAAAAACATTCAAAAAGTCTTGAAAAGTCACAATAGATTGAGTAAAGTATATTTTACAATATTATATTATATTGCAAATTTCAATATTATATAATTGTTTGTAACCCCTATGTTACTCTTCCAAAGGTTTCCAACAGGTCACTTTTAAATGAAGATCTAAATGTTTTATTATATTGTCTCCCTGTTAACAAGATTATCAAAATAAGTTATTGGACCCAACTGGAAAAGTTTTGCCATTGACATGTTTGAACATAATTCAGCTTACAAATCAAGGTTCTTGCATGCTCTCTATAGGAGGCAGATTCAGGGAGGAGAGTTGAAGCCCACTTCATTCTTTGAAAGGGCTTCATTCTTTGAAAGCTAAGGAATTTTGAGTGGTCAGTGTCCAGGTAGCTCTGAACTCTTGGGATAGGTAGACAACACCACATTGCTCACGGAACTTTGGGGTAGAGGAGCCTATGGGGCTCCTCTTCCCTGGATTGTTTGATCAAAACTTTTTACCTGCTCAATTGATAGCTGAGAGCCAACGCTCTGAGAAGTGGCTAAAGGCCCAGCTCCAAATGTGGGGCTTTCTGGTAGTTTTCTTTTAAAAGATAATGTTCCTTGGTCAAGCTTGGTGGCTAAGCCTGTAATCCCAGCACTTTGGGAGGCCAAGGCGAGGGGATTGCCTGAGCCCGCAGGTTGGAGACCAGCCTGGGAAACTTGACAAGACCTCATCTCTACAATAAAATAAAATGAAAATTAGTCGGGCGTAGTAGCGCTCGCCTGTAGTTCTGGCTACTTAGAAGGCTGAGGCGGAAGGATCGCCAGAGCCCAGCGGGGATCAACGCTGGGGTGGCTGTGAGCGTGCCATGGCACTCCAGTTTGGACAACAGAGTGAGACTCCAACTCAAAAATAAAAAAATTGATTAAAAAATAAATAAATAAAAGATGATGTTCCTAAACAGTGTTATGAAAATAAAGATCCATCTTAAATGTTTACATTGAACAAATTATCTCACAGTACCAAGTTCATCTTTTCTCCAAACCCAAGACTCTTCTTACATTCTCTTCAGGAACGATATTTCCTTGCTTAGTTGATGTTGTCAGACTGTGCATATCCCGTCCCACCCCC
>NW_007246183.1:463827-469439 GCF_000164805.1 Carlito syrichta
CCCCCCCTCAATATTTTATGAGTATATGAATCCCCCAGGGATTTTTGTTAAAAGTTCAGATTCTGATTTAGTAGGTCTGGCCTGGGCTTGAGATTCTGCATTTCTAACAGGCTTCCAGGTGAAGCCAATGCTACTGGTCTATAAACCACAGTTCAAATAGCTCAATTCTGGTTACACATCAAAACCACTTGTGGAACTTGCCTTGTAAAGTGCCTGCCTGCCCTCTCTCTGCCCCTTGTGATGATGGAGCCTAGGAATCTATGTAATTATCTGTAATCCCCACAGCCAAGTTGAAAGCTATTGGTTAAGCGGTCTCTTATTTTATTGTGGCACTCAGGCAGCCCTGCACCAAAACCCTTTACCACACTGTGTACTTTAAAAAAAAAAAAAAAAAAAGCTACTTGGAAGGCTGAGGCGGAAGGATCGCCAGAGCCCAGCAGGTCGAGGCTGCGGTGGCCGGGAGCAGCCACTGCACTCCAGTCTGGGCGACAGAGTGAGACTCCAACTCAAAAAAAAAGAGTTTATGTAGGCAGACTGGCACTAAATAACAAATAACTTGTTTTAGAAAAGTCTTACATAAATTGATTGACAACTTGGGATATATTATAGAAAAATAGTATTCTAACTAAATTAGCTATATATTACAACCAGGAAAGTAAGGATACCAAGTGGGATTTCTTCCTCGTTTCCATCTTTTATGACTGGTCCTAGACAGAATGACTTTGTCAATGAAGTTTCCTTTTAGAGTCATCTGGCCTTCTGTCAGCACCACTCTGCAGCCTCTGTTCCTCTCACTGTTTCCACTGGGCCTGCACTGTAACACCCAGACAGTCTTTCCTCACCTCAAGTACCCTATATTCTGTTCTTGGTTACTTGCCCCCCTCCCCTGCACTTACCCAAATATGAACCTTCTCTCTGTGTGGTTGATTGCATAGTGCTTTTAAAGAGAAGTAATTTGATAACACCAGATTTGTTCTCAGTCATGATGGAGATTTATTCTTCCAGGGTTTTGTTTTTTGTTTTTTGTTTTTCTTGTCAGTCTTTGTTTTCTCAGAAAGGCCATGTGGTCCTAGTAAGAGCTGAATCTTGCCATTTGAATACTTTCTGTTTTTTTTAAAGTATTCTGTTGAGCCTTTGTATGTTTAAAACTACAACTGTGTTTGGGGGTAGTATCTTACATAAAAAATGAACTTTTTTTGAGTTGCGATCTCAGTCTCAGGCTAGATTGCAGTGGCACAATCATGGTTCACCACAGTCTCCACTCCTGGGCTCAATCAGTCCTCCCACCTTAGCCTCCTAAATAGCTGGGACTACAGGCACACACCATGCTCAGATAATTTTTTATTTTTATAGAAACAGTGTTTCACTATGTTGCCTAGGCTAGTCTCAAACTTCTGGGCTCAAGCAATCCTCCTGCCTCAGCTCCCAAGGTGCTGAGATCACAGACATGAACCACTGTGCCTGGTTGAAATTTCTTATATACTGCCTCAGCTGTAGCCTTGCCAGTCACCTGGAGAATGAAGCATATCTTTAGTGGCTAGGTTAATGCACTTATAGAAGTAGCAAGATGGAACCAACTATGTGAAGTTAGGAACTAGAGAACCTATGTACCTAAGAAGTGGTGCCATCTCCTGGGAGTGCCTCAAATAAAAAATGTAATGGGCCAGGACTTTGGGAACACCAAGTGAAAGAAGAAAATAGGGTGGCAGTTTAGGATGAAAGCTAGGATAGCCAGTAGGATGGCCATGAATCTCAGTTTCCTCCTCTCTATCTGGATGGTCTCTTTCCCACATAAAATTCTTTATGGTCTAATGCTTATTATCCAAATAAATCAATAAGGCTTTAATGTAAAAAGTTAAGTGTGAGTTCTCAGCCAGTGTGGATGGAGAAAGTTATTTTGGGACTAAAAAGTCATTCCTTCCTAAATTCTGCTCCTAGGAACAGTTCCCTTAAGCAGTTCCTGTCTTTTGCATCTTCTTTTCAACACCTCTTTTAATTATCATCTAGTTTTTAAACATTCCTGTACTTTCCCTTCTCTCAAGTTTCTCAAACTCTATTGAGAGCAGAGATGAGATATATGGGGCTGCTGTGATTCAAGATCACTGGGGAAGACCAATGGCAGAGGTATCCATTTCTGTTTACAATCTGCCCCATTTTAATTCACTTTTACACCAGATATATTTATATAATGTGAGACTTTCTCCTTCAGAGCAACTGTGAGGTCTTTGGCAGTGATAATTAGAAACTGCAGGTAAACAAAGTTGTTGCCAGTTCTGAATCTGAAAGTGTAGCTCCTAATCTGAGTCCTGGGGAGCTGCAGAAAACTAAAATGTGCTCAGATGGGGCAGTGAGGGAAGACGATCTGAAAATTGAGGAAGCCCAAATCAACATATTCACCCCCCAATCCATGTCCCATCTTTGAAAAAAAATTTTTTTTTTAAACTATTTTCAGCCACAGTCTATTCGCTTTGGATTTAACTTCAAAAAGCTTATTTCGAACCATGCCTCTAACTTGGCACAGCTCTGAGAAAAATCCCATAACTAAGCCATCTGGGTTGGATAAAAGAGGTAGTTTTTCTACTTGATTTCTCACATTTTGTTCCTCTTTGTTTTTAATGGGGAAAAAATCATTATGAAGTAACCAAATTATTGCATAATGTTAATGAAACAGGAAAAATCTTTTCAACTCTGTACTGTTCCTAAAGAATTCTATATCAGAGGATCTCTCTGTGGTCTCTCTGAAGTGTGGTATAGAATGAATGTTTTGGGTGAATTGACTTGAGTGGATAACTAATAGTGGTCAGAAAATAAAGTTCTCTTTGGGTGGTCTGAAATTCAACCGTTTAATTTTTTTTAGACTCAGCAAAGATTTTTTTTTTTTCCAGTGAAGCACATTTTAGCATGTTATGCTCTGGATTTACTTAGTGTAGTTATAATTGAAATCATTAGGCATATGTAATTTTTTATTTATTTAAGACTAACATGAATAGCTTTATGATTCAAAGAATCTGTAATTACGATAAGTTGGAAAGTTGTTTAATCCCTGTAAACAAAGAAAACAACTTTGACAAAATAGACTATTTGGTATGTGACAAACTGTTGCTCACAGTTCAGAATTACTTGTTGGAATCTTGTATCAATTCAGGTCTTAAAATGTAAGAAGTAGCCGGGCTCGGTGGCTCAGCCTGTAATCCCGCGCCTTTGGGAGGCTGAGGTGAGTGGATTGCCTGAGCCCGTGGGTTCGAGACCCGCCTGGGCAGCGAGACCTCATCTCTACAATAAATCAAAAAATCAGCTGGGCATGGTAGCACATGCCTGTAATTCCGGCTACTCGGAGGGCTGAGATGGAAGGATCGCTGGAGCCCAGCAGGTCGAGGCTGCAGTGACCGGGAGCGGCCTCTGCACTCCAGTCTGGGTGACAGAGTGAGACTCCAACTCAAAAAAAAAAAAAATGTAAGAAGTAGTTCAGTAGAAGCTGTCTTCTGTGCTTGCTTTATAGGCACGGGTACTAGATGCCGGGAATATGATGATGAACAAGGCAATTTGGGTTCCTATTTGTTATAGTCAAATGGCAGAGGCAGGTGTTGCATAAACCAACCACACAGATAGGCTAGTAAGAAAAAGTACAGGACACAAACGTTATGTATGGCCTTTGGAGACAGTAGGGATAATTAGGAAAGGCTTTCTTTTGGAATTGAAGAAATTTCATTTATACAAGGCAGTGAATAATATGAAGTGGGGACTTCCCCCCCAAAAAAAACCCAGAATTATCTTTTGGAGGGCAGGCCCCATGTAGTAAACTCAGAATTTTTTTCCTTTGGTTCAAATAGTCAACCGAAGTTTTTATCTGAAAGTTTGGAGAAGGTGTATATCACGATTTGCAGAAGAAACATCACAAGTTGTGGCAAACAGGTGTCTGTTTCTTCCACATGACAGTGCACTTGCCCACATTGCACTGAGTGTTCAGCAGTTTTTGACCAAAAATGGCATGTCCCCACACCCCACCCTCCCTATTCACCCGATCTTGCCCTGAGTGACTCTTTTTGTTTCCTCAGATGAAAAAAGTCCTCAAAGGGAAATGTTTTGCCCATTGGAAGAAGTGAAACAAAAAATGGCAGGAACACTAAAAGGCATCAAAATTGACGAGTTCAAAAACTGTTTTGAGCAGTGGGAAAAGCATCTTGATAGGTGTATTGCATCAAATGGAGAGTACTTTTTGAAGGTGAAGTTTAAACATGTAAGAAGTGAACATGTTCACTTGTTTAAACTGAAGTTTAAGCATGTAAGAATAGTACACATTTTTTAATTAATAAATTCCAGCTTTTTGTGGGTCTCCCTTCATATATAATCTAACTTTTAATGAGATATTAGTAGTTATATGAGAAGGAATTCCTCCCCCCAAAAAAATTATCTTTTGGAGGGCAGGCTCCTTGTTGTATAGGTGTCCACCTCTAGGTAAGTGTTCGAGGAACCCATCAGCATCAGTATACCAGCTAGCATTGTTGTGAGAGGCTGCGTTCAATTTCACTGAATTTTGGGGAGGAGATTTTTTCAACACATTCGCCCATTTCATGATGGGTGATTTACAGGAATAATGTGTGGCAGTGAAATTTTGTTTTCTTTTTTTTTTTTTGAGTTGGAGTCTCACTGTCGCCCAGACTAGAGTGCAGTGGCCGCTCCCGGCCAACGCAGCCTTGACCTCCTGGGCTCCGGCGATCCTTCCGCTTCAGCCTCCCAAGTAGCTGGAACTACAGGCACGTGCTACCACACCCGGCTAATTTTTTTTTATTTATTGTAGAGATGAGGTCTCACCTGCCCAGGTGGGTCAGAACCTGCGGGCTCAGGCCATTCACTCACCTTAGCTTCCCAAAGGCGTGGGATTACAGGCTGAGCCACCGAGCCCGGCTGAAATTTTGTTTTCTGCTATGGAATAATAAGGCAGAAATGGTTGTTAAGCTACAGACAGCTTACAAAGATGCTGCTCTAAGTAAAACATAAGTTTATGTATGGTTTTCTCATTTTAAATGAGGTAAAATATTGACTGATGATCAACCTCATTCCAGGCGTCCTTCCACCAGTCAGACTGAAGAAAATGTAGTAAGAATTTGTCAAGCCATCTTAGAAGACCGCCATCAATTGATGAACTTGTGAAGTTGACTGAGGTGTTGTGGAGTTCCTATCAGGGAATTTAATCTGAAAATTTGGGCATGAAACGAGTTTTAGCAAAATGTATGCCTCACTTGCTCATGCCTGAACAAAGAGACCATCACTTGGCTGCATGCCGTACTTTGAAAGAGCAATTGGAGGTTAGCCCAGATTTTTTTTTTCCAATCATAACCAGAGATGAATCTTGGTACTACGTTTATGACCCCAAAACAAAACAAGCCAGGCTCAGTGGCTCAGCCTGTAATCCCGCGCCTTGGGGAGGCTGAGGTGAGTGGATAACCTGAGCCCGCAGATTCGAGGCCTGCCTGGGCAACTTGGCGAGACCTCATCTCTACAATAAATCAAAAAATTAGCCGGGCATGGTAGCACATGCCTATAGTTCCAGCTACTTGGAAGGCTGAGGCGGAAGGATCACCGGAGCCCAGCAGGTCGAGGCTGCGGTGGCC
>NW_007246183.1:469491-476602 GCF_000164805.1 Carlito syrichta
ACAGAGTGAGACTCCAACTCAAAAAAAAAAACAATCTAGCCAGTAGAAAACTGCCACTTCCCCACAACCCAAAAAAGCAGTGAAGTCAAATGTAAAAACAGTGATTATATGTTTCTATGATGTGAAAGAGACTGTACACTTGGAATTTGTTCCTCCAGATCCAACAGTTAACCAAAGTTTTTATCTGGAAATTTTGAGAAGATGTGTCACGATTTGTGGAAGAGATGTCCCGAGCTGTGACAAACAGGTGACCGGTTCTTCCACCATGACACACACCTGCCCATACCCCGCTGAGTGTTCTGCAGTTTTTGATCAGCAGGACCCTCATGCCCCACACTCCCTATTCACCTGATCTCACCCCAAGCAACTATTTTGTTTCCGCAGATGAAAAAAGTCCTCATAGGAAAACATTTTGACCATGTGAAAAAGGTGAAACAAAAAAACAGTAGAAGCACTAAAAGGCATCAAAATTGTTGACTTCAAAAACTGCTTTGAGCAGTGGAAAAAGTGTCTTGATGGGTGCCTTGCACCAAACAGGAAGTACTTTGAAGGTGACCAAAGTTTAAACATATAAGAATAAATACATGGCCAAGCTCGGTGGCTCAGCCTGTAATCCCAGCTCTGGGAGGCCAAGGCAAGTGGATTACCTGAGCCTGTGGGTTCGAGACCAGTCCAGGCAACTTAGCGAGACCTCATCTCTACAATAAATCAAAAATTAGCTGGGTGTGGTAGCATGTGGCTGTGGTTCTGTCTACCTGGAAGGCTGAGGTAGAAGGATCCCCAGAGCCCAACAGGTGGATGCTGGGGTGGCAGGCTGAGGTAGAAGGATCCCCAGAGCCCAGGAGGTAGAGGCTGCGGTGGGCGGGAGCGGCCACTGCACTCCAGTCTGGGTGACAGAGTGAGACTCCAACTCAAAAAAAAAAAAAAGGGGGTATTTAAGAAAAATACTTTAAAATTAGGCTGAGTGCAGTGGCTCATGTCTATAATTCCAACACTGAAGGCTGAGGCAGGAGAATCACTTGAGCCCAGGAGGTCAAGACCAGCCTTGGCAACACAGTGAGATATCATCACTACAAAAAATAAACAAATTTGATAGGCATGGTGGTGCACTCCTAGTCCCAGCTACTGGAGAAGGCAGAAACAGGAGCATTATCTGAGCCCTGCATGTAGAGGCTACGATGAGCCATGATCATGCCGCTACACTCCAACCTGGGTGTCAGAGAGAGACTGACTCAAAAAAAAAAAAAGTACTTTAAAATTAATATCCCATTACTGTGATTATTCATGGCTCTTAATAATCTACAGCAGCACGCCACCCACCAGACCATGGTATTCTGCTTTATTCTTAGGGCCTGTGTATTGCTCTCAATTTGGGGAATGGAAATCATGAGGATCATTTTACAGCAGCCGCTTACTGTTTGTTTGACTGGGATCTAAGTCAATTTCATAGAAGCTTTTTTATCTAAGAATATAAATTGTAGGATCTCATTTTATTCAAAACGTTAAAAGATCATGAAATAAAGCTACTTTCCTTTTGGCATTAGGATAGATAAACGCACACCTATTAAATGGAGCATGGTCTTCTTGATAGTAAATTTAACCTATGGGTACATTCATTTGATAGTATTCACTCAGGCTTTAAATATCCTCTAATTCCTTTGAGAGGGTGAAGCTAAGAACTCCATCACATGACTGTCTGGATTTCTGAAATGCTAAGGCTTTATAAAAGCCTTATGGATTCTGAGTAATAATAAAGCAAGTGCTGGCTTGCTAAGTAGGATAATCTGATCCATGCACTATATAAACCAGCATGTAATTTTAGATACTGTAGTTTTATATCACAGATGACTCCATGTTCTTCAAAAGAACTTGCCTAATTATAAGAGTATATGTCTTTGGAAAGTAAATTCCTTTTGATATTTAAATGAGCTTAAGATTTCATATGAACACTCTTTTACTTATAAATTTTTATTTCAAATTAAGGTATTTGTCACATTTCTCTAGTCACAAAAAATATAGTGGGCAAAATACTCCAGAATTGAAAACGATTGCCATTTCATTGCAACCACTTTCAAGAGATGTTTATTACTGAATAACTAGGAAAAAATAGAAATTATAATTTTACTTGTTAAATTAATCCCATTCATTATTTATTTGTTTGTTTATTTTTTGAGTTGGAGTCTCACCCTTGTCATCCAGGCTGGAGTGCAGCGGCACACTCATGGCCACCGCAGCCTCCACCTACTGGACTTAGGCGATCCTTCCGCCTCAATCTTCCAAGTAGCTGGAACTACAGATGCACGCCACCACGCCCAGCTAATTTTTATGATTTATTGTAGAGATGAGGTCTCACCAAGTTATCCAGGCTGGTCTCAAACCCGTGGGCTCAGGCAGTCCTCTTTCCTCGGCCTCCCAAAGTGCTGGGATTACAGGCTGAGCCACCGAGCCCTGCCTCATTATTTAATTTAAAAAATATGTTCAGGCCAGGCTCGGTGGCTCAGCCTGTAATCCTAGCACTTTGAGAGGCCAAGGCGAGTGTATTGCCTGAACCCGCGGGTTCAAGACCCACCCAGGCAACTTGGAGAGCCCTCGTCTCTACAATAAATCAAAAATTAGCCGGGCGTGTTAGCGCACACCTGTATTTCTGGCTACTTGGAAGGCTGAGGTGGAAGGATCGCGGGAGCCCAGCAGGGTGACATTGCAGCTGCCGGGAGCCTGACACTGCACTCCAGTCTGGGTGACAGAGTGAGACTCCAACTCAAAAAAAAATATTTTTAAGCATCTGTTTTGTACTAGGTACTTTACTAGATATTAGGTACACTCTTGAGAAAGAAGACAAAGTAGCAAAATAGAACATTGAACAACTTCGTTTATATATAGTCTTCCTGCTGACCCTTATACACCTTATTCTTTGCACTTCATTCATTGACCTCTCACTCAGAATATATTTCCTTGAAACTTTATGCCTCTTTCAAACATCCTCATTTATCTGATTTCTTGGCTTACTGAAACTGAAAGAGGATTGCTACTGAAGTCTTATAGACTGACAATGTACATGATAACCAGCAAATTCACACAGAAGCCACACTTGCCAGGAGATCACAATAATCGTTTAAAATAGTATTCCTCTGGCTCTTCCCTGATCTGCTGCATGAGAGCATTCATCCTTCCTACCCTTCAGTTCCTTCCCAAATGCTTCCCTGAGGATAATATTTTAACCAGAGTTTCTTGAAATGGTGGTCTTCTCCGTTTCCTGATCGTTATAAGTACCATCCTACAACCACAGATGGCAGCTAATAGCATTATGACCAATGCCTGCCTAATCTGGACCCACTATCTCTGTAGTGTTGAGCTTTCTCAATCGCCACAGAGATTAGAGTATAACTTCTCCTATTGGGTAGACTAAACTGCTGTGGTCATAGTATGCAACAAATAATGCAGTGATTGAAGAATATAGAAATGTATTTCTTTTTCACAATTGATAAATTCAGCAAACTGTTGTTCAGAAATCTTCACAAGAACAATGAGTAATGAAGAAGCTTTACTCAACCTTGAAAGTCTCTTGGGCCATTGTCAGTCTATAAACCCCATCCCAGTGGTACACATTTTCTTTTTTTTTTTTGAGTTGGAGTCTCACTCTGTCGCCCAGGCTGGAGTGCAGTAGCCGCTCCCGGCCACCGCAGCCTCAACCTGCTGGGCTCCGGCGATCCTTCCACCTCAGCCTTCCAAGTAGCTGGAACTATAGGCGTGTGCTACCACTCCCGGCTAATTTTTTATTTATTGTAGAGATGAGGTCTCACCAAGCTGCCCAGGCAGGTCTTGAACCCACGGGCTCAGACAATCCACTCACCTCAGCCTCTCAAAGGCATGGGATTATAGGCTGAGCCACCGAGCCCGGCTGGTACACATTTTCAAAACTATTGAAGAGCTCTGACTCTGCCCATCTTCAACATATAGACTCCAAGGTTGCCCTGCTCCCTGCCATCCCAGCCAGCAGGAAAGAAGAGCTAGTACAGGAGACATGCTCCACTTTTCAAAAACCTCACCTCTTGTTCTGTAGGTAGGAACCAAATACATGACCCGCCTACCTGCAGTGGTGGGCAAGGAGCCACACTCTGTCATTATGCCTTTGAATGGACACCAATAGGTTACTGCCATACTGCTTCAGTGTCCTAGACCTTTTATTGTAGCCCTTGCTCTAACATCCAGAGCAGGTCAGGACATCATTGGTCACATAGTCTGTTCCAGCTCTTCCCTAGGCAGCTCCCTGACCCATCCTTAAAAACAACTTCTCTGAACATTTACTACCCTTCTCAAGTGCACTTCCCTAGCTGTGCACAGTGGCTCATGCCTATAATACCAACTCTTTAGAAAATCAAGGCAGGAAGATCACTTAAGACCAGGAGTTCGAGACTAGCCTGGGCAATAGAGCAAGACTCTGCATCTCCAAAAAAAATAAAACAAAAAACTTTAAAAATAAAAAATAATTTTTTTTAAAAATGCACTTCCCTTCCCACCCATGCCCAGGCTTAACAGCTGACTTGCCCTCCTGCTGTAGAGTGGAGGCAGAAGCCCTCACCTGTGAACCCTTCAACCATCTTCCTGACACAGCCACTCTCTTCTTCCTTTTCTTCACTCCCAGAGGAAGATGCATCCCTGCTTCTTTCCTGAGCCCACTCTTTTTTCTATCTATGTTTTTAATCTTATTCCTGTATATTTCATCCAAGATCTTGTTCCATTAAATATCCCTGCTTTCTCATAATTTGAATCTCATTATCTCTCCAGTAAAGTTAAATCCTTGAGAACATAAACATGCTTTCATGATGTCTCATACTATTTTTTATTCCCCTTCTCCTTAAAAAAAAAAAAACAACTTTTAGAAGATTAGTTTATATTTACTCATCATGTTTTTACCTCCTATCTGCTTTCTAGCCTTTTGCAGTCCTTACAGAAAGGAGTACAGTAGTAAGCTATGTATAGCTCCATATTCAACAGTTCATCAACACACATTTATTGAGCACCTTTTGTGCATAGGGGATTCAGCAGTGAGCAAAAAAGTCTGCCCTCTAGGGGTTTACATTCTAGTAGAGAAAAGCAGGGGTAAAATAACAAAACAATTATTTGTAGACATATCTGTGATATCTCATACATGCTAAAGAGAAAAATAAAGCAGGATGAGAGTTAGGAGGATTTTGATATTTTAAGCAGGGTGGTCATACCTCAAAATAGTAAGCACCATCTACAATAAACCCACAGCCAGCATATTGCTAAATGGACAAAAACTGGAAGCATTTCCCCTGAAAACCAGAACAAGACAAGGCTGCCCACTATCACCCTTCCTGTTCAACATTGTATTGGAAGTCCTAGCTAGAGCATTTAGACAAGAGAAGGAAATCGGGGTACTCAAATAGGAAAAGAAGTCACATTATCCCTCTTTGCTGACTACATGATTACATACCTTGAAAATCCAAAAATCTGTCAAAAACCTTCCTGCACTGATAAAGGACTTTGACAAAGTCTCAGGGTACCAAAATAAATGTCAAAACACAGTCACGTTCTTATACACCAACAACAAACAGGCAGAGAACTAAGTAAAAAGCACGATCCCATTCACCATAGCCACACAAAAAAAAATGAAATAACTCGGCATCTTCCTAACCAGAGAAGTGAAAGACCTTTACAGTGAAAACTAAAAACACTGCTCAAAGAAATCCGAGAAGACACAAATGGAAAAATATTCCATGCTTATGGATAGGAAGGATTAACACTGTTAAGATGTCTATTCAACTAAGGGCAATCTACAGATTCAGTGCAATACCCATTAAATTACCAACATCATTCTTCTCAGACCTGGAAATGACCGTACAGAAATTCATATGGAAACATAAACAACCACGAATAGCCAAAACAATCCTTAGCAAAAGAAACAAAGCAGGAAGTATCACAGTTCCAGACTTTAAACCTTACTCTAAGGCTATGACAATCAAAATACCCTGGTATTAGTACAAGAACAGGCATATAGACCAGAACAGAATAGAGATTCTGGAAGCAAAATCTCAATTTCTCAACAAACTCATCTTCGATCAAAGCCTCCACCAACAACCATTGAGGAGAGGAGAACCTATTCAGTAAATGGTGCTGGGAAAACTGACTTACCACATATAAAAGATTGAAACAGGACCCCTACCCCATCACCATACAAAAAAAATCAACTCTAAATGAATCAAAGACCTAAACATAAAACCTCAATCTAAGCCGGGTTCGGTGGCTCAGCCTGTAATCCTGCGCTTTGGGTGGCAGAGGTGAGTGGAGTGCCTGAGCCCGCAGGTTTGAGTCCCACCTGGCCAACTTGGTGAGTCCTCATCTCTACAATAAATCAAAAAATTAGCCGGGCGTGGTAGCATGCGCCTGTTGTTCCAGCTACTTGGCAGGCTGAGCAGAAGGATTGCCGGAGCCCAGCAGGTTCAGGCTGCGGTGGCCAGGAGCATGCCACTGCACTCCAGCCTGGACGACGGAGTGAGACTCCAACTCAAAAAAAAAAAAAAAAAAAGACCTCAATCTATAAGAATCTTAGAAAACGTACGGGTCACCCTTACAGAAGTCAGAGTAGGCAACTGATTCTTGCTCAAAACCCCAGATGTCCATGCCATAAGAGATAAAATAGACAAATGGGATTTCATCAAACTGAAAAGATCTGCAAAACAAAAGAAACCATCAAGAGAGCAGGGAGATAGTCCAAAGAACATGGGAAAAAATATTTGCCAACCGTTTATCTGACAACGGCCAAACATCTAGGATCTACAAGGAACTCAAATGTGCTGAAAGGAAAAAACCAAATATCCCCATTAAAAAGTGGGCAAAATCAGGCACAGTGACTCAAGCCTGTAATTTCAGCACTTTGGGAGACCGAGGCGAGAGGATTGCCCAAGTCCAAGGGTTCGAGACCAACCTGAGCAACTTGGCGAGACCTTATCTCTATAATAAATCAAAAAAATTAGCTGGGCGTGGTGGTGCATGCTTGTAGTTTCCAGCTACTTGGAAAGCTGAGGCGGCCAGGCTCGTTGGCTCAGCCTGTAATCCTGCACCTTTGGGAGGCTGAGGTGAGTGGATT
>NW_007246183.1:476979-485762 GCF_000164805.1 Carlito syrichta
AGCCGGGCGTGGTAGCGCGCGCCTGTAATTCCGGCTACTCGGAAGGCTGAGGCGGAAGGAAGCCTGAGCCCAGCAGTTCCAGGCTATGGTAGCCATGAGCGTGCCACTGCACTCCAGCCTGGGTGACAGAGTGAGACTCCAACTCAAAAAATAAAAAAATAATTAAATAAAAAGTGGGCAAAAGACACTTCTCAAAAGAAGATATATGGACAGCCAACAGACACATGAAAAAGTGCTCAGCCTCCCTCATCATCAGAGGAATGTACATCAAAACCTCACTGAGATACCACCTAACCCCAGTAAGTATGGCCATCATTAATAAAGCAAACAGGAAGTGGCGGTGCGAGGGCTGCTGCACGACTAGCAGAGCTGCGGGCCGGACGGCAGCGCGTGCCCCGAGCTCTCCGCCTCACCCCGCCCGCCAACCTGCGGCCCCGCAGCAGCGGAGAGCAGCCCCAGTAGCAGCGCCATGGCCGGGTGGAACGCCTACATCAACAACCTCATGGCGGACGGGGCCTGTCAGGACGCGGCCATCGTGGGCTATAAGGACTCGCCCTCCGTCTGGGCCGCCGTCCCGAAGAACCTCCGTCAACTCACGCCAGCTGAGGTTGGTGTCCTGGTGGGCAAAGACCGGTCAAGTTTCTACGTGAATGGGCTGACACTTGGGGGCCAGAAATGTTCTGTGATCCGGGACTCACTGCTACGGGATGGGGAATTTACTGTGGATCTTCGTACCAAGAGCACCGGCGGAGCCCCCACCTTCAATGTCACTATCACCATGACTGCCAAGACGCTAGTCCCGCTGAAGGTGTCCATGGCGATTTGATCAACAAGAAGGTGTCCACGGCGGTTTGATCAACAAGAAATGTTATGAAATGGCCTCCCACCTACGGTGTTCCCAGTACTGACCCCATCTGTCCCTTTCCCACTACTCCCACAGCTTTTGCACCCCTTCCCATATACATACACGCCATTTTTATTTTGGGGGCCATTACCCCACACCCCTTATTGCTGCCAAAACCACATGGACTGGGGGCAGGGGCTGGATGGACAGACACCTTTACCCATACCCTTCCTGTGTATGGTTGGAAAACTTTCTTGTTTTGGGGGGGGGGGGTTCTGAATAAAAAAGATTCTACTAACAAAAAAATACAAAAATAAAAAAAACAAAACAGCAGATGCTGGCGAAAATGTGGAGAAAAGGGAATGCTCCTACATTGCTGGTGGGAATGCAAACTAGAGCAACCTCTATGGAAGACAGTGTGGCAATTCCTAAAATAACTAGAAATTGACTTTCCATATTACCCAGTATTCCCCTATTGGGAATATACCCAGAAGAACTCAAATCATTCTACAAAAAAGATGCCTGCATACTCTTTTTTTTTTTGAGTTGGAGTCTCACTCTGTTGCTCAGACTGGAGTGCAGTGGCCACTCCCAGCGACTGCAGCCTTGACCTGCTGGGGCTCCGGCGATCCTTCCACCTCAGCCTTCCAAGTAGCTGGAACTACAGGCGTGCACCACCACACCCGACTAATTTTTTTATTTATTGTAGAGATGAGGTCTCACCAAGTTGCCCAGGAGGGTCTCAAACCCGTGGGCTCAGGCAATCCACTCACCTCAGCCTCCCAAGGCGTGGGATTACAGGCTGAACCACCGAGCCCAGCTTATTTTTATTTTTTATTTATTTTTTATTTTATGTATTTTATATTGTATTTTATTTTGAGAAAGCAGGAATTATTAAGAGGAGAGACAAGCTCCCACAGTGGGAGGGGACCCGAAGGGGTTGCCCCACATTCATGTTTATTGCAGCACTATTCGCAATAGCAAAAGCATGGAATGAACCATGCTGGCCACCGAAACTAGACTGGATTAAAAAAATGTGGTACATATACACAATGGAGTATTATGCAGCTATAAGGAAGGAGAAACATATCGACTTCGCAGCAACTTGGATGGATTTAGAGTCTATAATACTCAGTGATCTATCATAGAAACAAAGAACAGAGTACCACATGCACTCACTCATAAGGGGACCCTGAACATTTACCATAATACTATAAAAAAGGGATTGGCAGTAACAGGATGTTGCCAGGGTGTGGGGGTAGGGAACACAACATCAATAAGAATACCTGATACCAAACCAGGCAAAATGGGGACCAAAGGGAGGCCCAAACTTACTTGTACTATGTCCACTTATATACCTAATCCTGAATTGTATGACACATCTTTATATATATATATAAAGTATATATATATATACTTTTTTTTTTTGAGTTGGAGTCTCACTCCGTCGCCCAGACTGGAATGCAGTGACATGCTCACGGCCACCGCAGCCTCGACCTGCTGGGCTCAGGAGATCCTTCCACCTCAGCCTTCCAAGTAGCCAGAACCACAGGCGCACGCTACCATGCCCAGCTAATTTCAATTTATTGTAATGATGAGTTCTTAAGTTGCCCAGGCTGTTCCCAAACCCATGGGCTCAGGCAGTCCTCTCACCTCGGCCTCCCAAAGTGCTGAGATTATAGGCTTGAGCCACTGTGCCCGGCCAGCACGATTCTTTATTGGTGTTCCTAAACCTTGCCCATAACTTTATATGTAATCTTTTTAGTAAGCTTTCTTCAAAATATTGGGATCTTGACTCATACTGGGAGCTGGGATGTGTAATGTAGTATAAACAACAGAACTTGATTTTTTGTTTGTTTGTTGTTGTTTTGTGTTAAGAGATAGGTCTCACTATGTTGCCCAGACTGACCTTGAACTCTTAGGCTAAAACAGCCCTCCCACCTCAACCTCCCAAATAGCTAGGACTACAGATATGCCCAGCAGAACATTTTTTAAATGTTATTTACTTGATTTTCTGTTCATCAAAGTGTTAAATCCTTGAGGACAGAGCTGTCATATTCATGCTTCTGTTCCCATGACATGAAGTAGGTAGGGTTTGCTTGCCGTTATGTCAACAAATGTTGTTTTTAATGATGCCACCTGAGTCCTCAAGAATTGAATAAATTATGTTTGATATGAAAGATTAATCAAAAGGAGGGTGTATGTGTGTGTATATCCACATCTTAGTGCTTAAAGGTATAAGCTTCACCTTGTTGGAGAATTCATTTCTCTGAGATCAAAGAGACTTTCTTTCACAGCTATTTATGGTCATCAACGAGGCTACACAGAAGGGACTTACAGAGTATTCAGGCAATTTCTATCTGCTGTGTGAGCCTTTTATAATACAGGCCCCTTTTCTAAAAATGAACTGTGGGTTGAAAATGTATACCTCTGGGATGAGGTTTATAGACTGATGATGGCCCAAGGGACTTTCAAGGAAATGTTGGGTAGAGTTTCCTCATTACTCATTGTTCTTGTGAAGATTTCAATTTATTGTAATGATGAGTTTGTTTATTTTAACCAACTGTTTCTGAACTGCAAGGAAATATTATTTGTTTCCACTTTCCCAAGAACATAAATTTGAGAGCTTCATAATAAAGTTAGTAACCTTTTTTCCAGTTCCTTAAAAGGTAGATTGTGATTTATCAAAGTTATCTGTTAAATTGCTGACTTTTATTTATATACATTTTTGGGGAGGTAAACATGGGGTCTCACTATGTTGCCCAGGCTGGTCTTAAACTCCTGGCCACCAGCAGTCCTCCCTTCTCAGCCTCCCAAAGCGTTGGGATTACAGGCGTGAGCCACCATGTCCAGCCTATGTAACATATCTTAACAACAGTTGTTTCTATTATATTTGGCTATATATGTTCATAAGATAATCAATGTGATTATTTTCCTACCTTTTTTTTGGTATTAATATTATACTTTGTTATTGGTGATTTTGGTTTATTTGGTCCCTTATTTAAAGAATATTTTCTTCACATATGTTGAATTTTTTTTTTACTTTGATTCTTTTCAATTATGTCTTTTGTGCAAAATCTTAAACAGTAGGTTGAGTAGCTTTGAGGTATAGTTTCAATAAAAGCTTCGCTGAGTTATCGTTTGGTATAAACTCCCAACCAAATCCATTACTAGAAAAAAAGAATGCAATATATTTTCAAGGTTAACTGTCTTTGTGGCTTCTATGAATAACACATGCTCATTCCATTTACTTAATTATTGAATGTATTCAACTACAAAGGATGCCAAAAAAATGCACACATATTTTAAGAAAGGAAAAAACTATATTAAAATTGTAATACTCAATATATACCCATAACAAAAGATGAATACAAGTGACATTTGACTTCTGCAATTACAAGAGATGCTCAAAGTGATTACCATCAGCGTCCAGAACTTCTGATTACAGCGAACTAAAAGTAATAGATAACACTGCTTAAAATGTGTATACATTTTTGGTACCATTTTTTTGGCACCCCCAGCATATTTAAGGCCTATATTTCAGATAAAGAGATTTTTTTTTAAAAAGACCCGTAGGTTCAAGAGAACAAAATGTCAAATAATTTACTCATTAAAAATAAATTAAAACCATGGGGTTTTGCTTATATAAAACTATAGTCAGTACCCCAGGAAAATGCCCAGAAATACCCTATTGATTGGATTGGGGGGTTTTTTGCATTTCGTTTTTACTAAAAAGTCAAAACCTTCCTCCTTTTCTCCCTTTTTTATTTTTAACATTAAATATCCTCCACAATCTAAACAGATATTTTGTTCTTTAGAGATAAGCATATATATTGTTTGTTTGTTTGTTTGTTTGTTTGTTTGAGTTGGAGTCTCACTCTGTCACCAGACTGGAGTGCAGTGGCCACTCCCGGCCACCACAGCCTCGACCTGCTGGGCTCCGGAGATCCTTCTGCCTCAGCCTTCCAAGTAGCTGGAACTACAGGCATGCGCTACCACGCCTGGCTAACTTTTTATTTATTGTAGAGATGAGGTCTTGCCAAGTTGCCCAGGCGGGTCTCGAACCCGTGGGCTCAGGCAATCCACTCACCTCAGCCTCCCAAAGCGCTGGGATTACAGGCTGAGCCACCGAGCCCAGCTAGCATATATTTTAAAGTAGTTATTTTGTGAGTTTTAAAATTAATATGACTTCATTTGAAAACTGAATAAGCACTTAACTGAAGCACGAGTACTTTTGAAATCTTTGGGACATGCAGCAGCTATAATCTATTCCACAACTAGTCGTTCAGGGAACATCAGCAAACAGCTACTGTCTGGATAATCCCTTTGACCTCTGCTCAACCCTATAACAGGTGAATTATGACTGTTTGTGGAGTATTACTTTTACTTTGGAAGAGCATAAACTTAATGATTGTTGTGAAATAATGAATGATTAAAAGCATTGATTTAAATACTTGTATTTTTCTGAGAGTTTCCTACATTTTCTGTAAAGAGAGCCAGATTTAATTTAGTCCTCCTTTTCTTGGGACAGAAGATGATAATGTTGACACTGAAATTCCTGTGCTGAGTACTGGAGAGGGAGAGAGCCAGGAAATCCTAGAGAACCGGAGAGACTGGTTTGGTGGCAGCTGCCCATTAGGAAAAGCTCATCATTCGGGCTTCAGGGTGGATTGTGCTTCCTTCGCCATTTCCTAGTTGACTTTGAGCAACTTACTCATTTTGGATCTCAGTAAAATGAGGGCAGTTTACCATACTATTTGTTTTCCGATTCTACCCCACGTAACACTAGGGTTTCTTGGAATCTCCCTAAGAGTCCCAGTGTAGGTTGAAGGGGAGACCCAAAGAACGTTTTCTCTTGCATTGTTTTCACAGTTTTTTTCAGTAAAGGTTTATTTATTTTAAAAGAGCTTGATCATCTCCAAAATTCCTTCTAGCTAAACAAAGGCACATTGTCCAGTTAGCAGTTATTTTTTTTCTTTATTTCTTTTTTGTGGGAGAGAGTCCTATGACCAATCAGGGTAAAAGATAACCTGTCAAATACAGTTAAGAGATACAAGTAGTAAAAGTTGAGAGGTAAATCTAGTGTTTGGATTTGGAAAGGCTAAGTGAATTTACTCATGAAAAAGCATCATTCTTTTTAGACAGAGAAGGGCAGGGAGTCGGGCAGAAGGGAAGAAAAGACACACAGAAACACACATAGGATTTTAGCCCTGGAAGAAAACCCCCATACTTGGACAAAAGCTTGGAGTTAGGAACAGTGAGAGATTTAAAAGAATTTATGAAAAGTAAAAAACTAAAGAGAACATTTGGTCTAACTTTCTTTTTAAAATTTGAGATAATATATTGTCAATCAATTTTCTTTTCTTTTTTAAAAATGTTTTAATTTAATTTAATTCAATTTAATTTTTTTGAGTTGGGGTCTCACTCCGTTGCCCAGGCTGGAGTGCAGTGGCATGCTCACGGCCATCCCAGCATCAACCTGCTGGGCTCCGGCGATCCTTCTGCCTTAGCCTTCCAACCAGCCAAAACTACAGGTGCACACTACCACATTCGGCTAATTTTTGATATATTGTAGAGACGAGGTCTCGCCAAGTGGCCCGCACTGGTCTCGAACTGGCAGGCTCAGGCATTCCACTCGCCTTGGCCTCCCAAAGTGCTGGGATTGAGCTACCGCACTCAGCCCCAATTTTCTGATATTTGAAATATAGATAATGTACTCTATTTACTTTGGGCATTTTTTTAAACTTTCAGAATTTTCTATAAATTAGAAAAAAATTGTTAGTATTATTTTTTGAGTCAGGGTATCACTCTTTCACCCAGGCTGGAGTACACTGGCAAGATCACAGTTCACTGCAGCTTTGACCGCCTAGGCTCTGGCAATACTTTTGCCTCAGCCTCTCAAGCAGCTGGCACTACAGGTATGCACCTCCATGCCCAGCTAATTTTTAAAATTTCTTTGTAGAGACAGTGCCTCACTATATTGCCTAGCCTGGTCTCAAATTCCTGGGCTCAAGCCTTGGCCTCCCAAACTGCTGAGACTGCAGGTGTTGAGCCACCACGCCTGGCCTATTGCTATTTTTAATTGATTTGTTCTTGTAAGTAGAAAACTACAAAAACTACTTGAGTTATAGTTTTACATTGTCTGTGAAGTACCCAAACTAGCATGTGTATTAAAACTAAATAGGGCCAGGCTCAGTGGTTCAGCCTGTAATCCCAGCACTTTGGGAGGCCGAGGCAAGTGGATTGCCTGAGCCTGCAGGATCGAGACCAGCCCGGGCAACTTGGTGAGGTCTCGTCTCTATATTTTAAAAAGTATATGTATTAGCCAAGTGTGGTAGTACACGCCTGTAGTTCCAGCTACTTGGAAGGCTGAGGCGGAAGGATCGGGGAGCCTAGCAGGTTGATGCTAGGGTAGCCATGAGCATGCCACTGCACTCCAGCCTGGACAACAGAGTGAGATTCCAACTCAAAAAAAACCCCAACTAAATAGGTCACTTTTCTAGCTATTTATAAGGGCCTAAATTTTTTGTCATGATTGGGATGAGAACAAGGAATGTGGTAGCCATTGTTGGACCCCACATTCAGTAGTTCCTCACATCTTCTCTCTCTAGAAGGTGTAATAGATTATTAACCAGTTCTAGAGTCAGGCAGCCTGGATCCAGGTCCCCACAAAGTGACCCTGAGAAGTCATTTTACCTTTCTGTGCCATTATTTTTTTAATCTGCGATGGAAATAATCCTATTTCCTACTCTGGAATGTTGTTGTAGGGATTAAATTAATTAATATATGGGATGTATTTAGCACAGTCTCAAGGCCATGGTTGGCATAGCATTGTGAATTTGTTATTATTATATTTTTGTGCCAAAGATGACATTTTAACCCTTAATGAGACCCTCATCACTTGAAAGACAAAAAAATTCTGTGCACTGAGATAGAAGCTGAGGTGTGAATTGGGGGAAACAAGTTCAGGAAAAATCAATTTGTCAACAGTCTATGAAAAGGAATGGTACCAAGAGACATCAGAATGTCACAGACCAGTTAGCATACCCTAATTCAGTCAAAAGATAAAACTGTCCTGAACTATTATTATAGAACTGAAGTAGAAGAAGGAGAAAGAGGTTACAGGCTTATATCAGGGAAAACTTATACCCACACGCAGGGTGATTAACATTGTGAAAGTGTCATTAATAGAAATAACAATCCTGGGGTTATTTGGTTTCTGAACAATTTTTCTATATTGAAAAAGAAGAAATGCAAAATTTTAAAGACTAATAAAGATTAACTATGCTCATATATTATACTATATTATTTATATAATAATTAAATAGCTAATAGTCTTCATAAAGAAGCATCTAGATAACATATTTTAAAGAACTTTCCTCCAGTTAAGAAAAATATTTCTGTTTTTCCAGTTCTTTGATGTAGATTCCCAAATTATATTGTATCAAGCCTCAGAGATTTGTTATTCCTTGATTCTTGTACTCTAAGATTATTGATATAGTGGTGTAAGGAACTCAAACATAAAACCTGTTGAAAGCTAAAT
The DNA here is from genome assembly GCF_000164805.1 of Carlito syrichta. Classification (NCBI taxonomy): domain Eukaryota; kingdom Metazoa; phylum Chordata; class Mammalia; order Primates; family Tarsiidae; genus Carlito; species Carlito syrichta. The sequence goes on from NW_007246183.1 coordinate 485,367, forward strand.
TATTACCTGCAGCATTTGACCCAACAAACTATACAGCTGGAAATACATACATATATATAATTATTCAGAGTTGCAAATAATTTTACTTTATTGTTTCATGAGTGTTTTTTTTTTAATTTCCAGGTTCGATGGATGATGTACTGGATTGTTTTTGCTCTGTATACTGTGATTGAAACAGTAGCAGATCAAACAGTTGCTTGGTAAGTTCTACTGTTAAGAAGGGACCAGGCGCCGGGCTCAGTGGCTTATCCTGTAATCCCGCGCCTTTGGGAGGCTGAGGTGAGTGGATTGCCTGAGCCCGCGGTTCGAGACCCGCCTGGGCAGCGAGACCTCATCTCTACAATAAATCAAAAAATCAGCCGGGTGTGGTAGTGCATGCCTGTAATTCTGGCTACT
>NW_007246183.1:485877-490951 GCF_000164805.1 Carlito syrichta
CGACCTAGTGAGACTCCAACTCAAAAAAAAAAAAAAGAAGGGACCAGGCCAGGCACAGTGGCTCAAGCCTGTAATCCCAGCAGTTTGGGAGGCTGAGGCGAGTGAATTGTCTGAGCCCATGGGTTCGGGGCCAGCCTGGCAATATGGTGAGACCCCCCCATCTCTACAATAAATCAAAAATTAACCGGACATGGTAGCATGCGCCTGTAGTTCCAGCACTTGGAAGGCTGAGGTAGAAGGATCACCAAAGCCCAGCAGGTCAACGCTGGGGTAGCCGTGAGTGCACCACTGTACTCCAGCCTGGGTGACGGAGTAAGACTCCAATTCAAAAAACAAAACAAAAAAAAGGGACCAGACTATAGTCTCCTTATCAGGTGCCCTGAGTTCTTATCCTGCTCTTGCTAGTAACACCCGAATTTTATTAAGTTACCTAATTATTCAGACTCACTTTCTTCATCTGTTTTCCCCATAAGAACACCACTTTCCTTTTCACTCCCCCTCAAATAAAGGCAGCTCATTTTCCTCCCCATATGCCATTTCCTGCCCTCTCCCACACACCTCCCCCCAGGAATAGGAAACCTTGGTTGTCATCCTTTATTACTTCCTAAGTGGCTCTTCTTTTGAAGCCCACAGCATCTGGTTTTAGTACACCCTCCCCATCTTTAAAACTGTCATCTACAAACATTCAAACAGAGTGCCCATGTGGACACCCACTCAATGCCAGCTCCTTGACCACTCTATTCCAAACAGATGAGGCAAAATTAAAGAAGGTTAATGTCCTCGAGGATTTAACATTGTACCGAGAAGTAATACTTGCTGAATAACTTTTGGCTCCTTGTGGTATTCCTTTTTTTTTTTTTTTTTTTTTTGAGTTGGAGTCTCACTCTGTCGCCCAGACTGGAGTGCAGTGGCCGCTCCCGGCCACCGCAGCTTCAACCTGCTGGGTTCTGGCAATCCGCGGGCTCAGGCAATCCACTCACCTCAGCCTCCCAAGGCGCGGGATTACCGGCTGAACCACCGAGCCCGGCTTCTTCTTTACTTCTTAACCTAGACTACTGGTACAGCTGAAAAAATCCATCAACTGCTCCTATATGTAATCAGTTCGAATTTCATCTCTTTTACTTGCTTCTGGTCATTATCTACTTTTCGGTCTGTGTCTGTTTCAGACCTTTACTGTTCTCTCCTTAGTCTGTCTTTCTCATTTTACTACTCTCATGCTCTCATAACATATCAGGTCACATTGCATTTGCTAGAAAAAAACAGAAGTCATCAGACAAAAACATTCTTAACAACTTGACTTTGTTTTTGAACAGCTATGTATCTGCACCCATATTTCTCTTATGATTTGAAATACTCTGCCAGGCTCGGTGACTCAGCCTGTAATCCCGCACTTTGGGGAGGCTGAGGTGAGTGGATTGCCTGAGCCCGCGGGTCTGTGACCCTCCTGGGCAGCGAGACCTTATCTCTACAACAAATCAAAAAATCAGCCGGGCGTGGTAGCGCACTCCTGTAATTCCAGCTACTTGGAAGGCTGAGGCGGGAGGATCGCTGGAGGATGCCGGAGCCCAGCAGGTCGAGCCTGAGGTGGCCAGGAGCGGCCATTGCACTCCAGTCTGGGCGACAGAGTGAGACTCCAAATAAAAAAAAAAAAGAAATACTCTGTTTCCTTCCTCTGTCTCAAAGCTCATCCATTTACCTGTTATGTTTTTGGTGTAGGGTTTTATGTTTGTTCATTTGTTTCTGTTTCTTTGCGTGTTTTAGACCTTACTGTGTCTGTGTTTAAAATTTCTTTTTTTTTTCAAGTAGGGGTCTCACTCTGTCACCCAGGCTGGAGTGCAGTGGCATGATTACAACAATCATGATTCACAGCATCCTCTACCTCCTGGGCTCAGGCAATTCTTCCACCTCAGCATACTGAGTAGCTGGGACTACAGGTGTATGCTACCACACCCAGCTAATTTTTTGATTTTTTTTTTTAATAGAGATGAGATTTCGCTATGTTGCCCAGGCTGGTCTCCTGGGCTTAAGTAATCCACCCACCCACCTTGCCCTCCCAAAGTGCTGGGATTACAAGTGTGTGCCACCATGCCCAGCCTCAAAGTTCTTTTTAGAAAGATGTTTTTTTCTAATTGCAAATGTAGCCTATATACATTATTTTAAATTGAACAACATAGAAAAAGTTTAACATGAATAATTGAAGTCCAGAAACTCCTCTGTAATTTCAGTGTGGTGGAGATTCTTTGTTGACTAAACAATAGTCATTTTTCACTGCCCTCTACCTGCCTTTCTTGACAGAGGAACCCAAATTTGTTCAGTTATCATTTGTCTCAGGACCACAAGATACTGGGCTCCTCATTATATAGTAGTGAACTTTTGCTGTGGCAACAAACAACTATAAAGCACATTAGGCTGGAAAAACAAACTTGTATTTCTTGCTCAAGCTACATGAGGGCAAATGGTTGACTGCAGCATTGCCAGGGTCAGGTCATTTTTAAATGTCTTCTACTGTAGGACCAAGGCTGAAGAGGCAGCTATTCTCATGGCAGAAGGCAAAAGCTTAAAGCAAGAGGCTGAAGGTGTTGGAGTGAGGGAGTCAAAAGGCTAAAATTTCTGCTTGCATGTGACATGTGTCACATTCACATTCTGGCTAAGCAAAATCACATGAGTAAAGCCACAGTCGTTGGTTAAAGAAGTGTACTTGGCCTACAGAGAAAGCACAGCAAAGGCACATGGAAAAGGGGATGGGAGTATAGCCCTCATGCAGTTTACCACAGTGTTCATTCCCTTTGCAATTCAGCAATTGAGGTCTGCAAAGTGCTGCAATTCTGGCCAGATAAAATTGGAAGGGAAGTTTTCTAGGAGTTCTGAGAACAATAAGGGCAGTGTTCGTGGGGTAAACACTGCACTTGTAACATATAAAGCCTTGCCCTGATACTTTGAGGTAGGTCATACACTTCCCTGGCAGTTTGGCTCTGCTGGGTGTACCTTACTGCTTGGGCTAAATGCTACCTGTGCCCTGTTTGAACTGCCACATTCAGTTTGGCACCTTTTCTTTCCTATGTTTACTCAAAGGAAGATTCTTGTGTTGGAAGATGTGAATGTCTCAGGTCCTGCTTTCATTAACTGATCTATAGTTAAACAAGATGATTTTGCCGATATTAAAATATGGCTATCTCCTTGACCACTAATTGTTACATGTGAAAACAACATAGTGACTAAACTTTGTTTAAAAGGGTTTTGTGATTTTCCACACTGATTGTAGTTTATTTTTCACCAGCAGTTTTTTTCCCGTGCTTTCTTGTTAGGTTTCCCCTGTACTATGAGCTGAAGATAGCTTTTGTTATATGGCTGCTCTCTCCCTATACCAAAGGAGCAAGTTTAATATATAGAAAATTCCTTCATCCACTTCTATCTTCAAAGGAAAGGGTAAGATATATAAATTATTTCCACAAATCAATTTTTAGAAATGTCTATCAACAGATGCTTAATGCTGTAAAATTTGGGAAACTGTTATCTTATGGAAAGAATGTCCTAATTTTGGGCTTTCTAATGCTGTCTTTAAATAAAATTAACATATGACTTCTTTCCCACCAGGAAATTGATGATTATATTGTACAAGCAAAGGAACGAGGCTATGAGACCATGGTAAACTTTGGACGGCAAGGTTTAAACTTAGCAGCTACTGCCGCAGTCACTGCTGCAGTGAAGGTAATTTTCATTTACCTTGTTTAATCTTATGCCACATTAAGTCACCAAATAAAGTAAGGACCTTTTATTTGAGATAATTTTAAAATTGTTGCTGTATATTCTAATATTGGAAAGAACAAGTAGACAATTTTAAAGATATTTTAACATTGTTTTTTCTCATTACTCAATATTTTGAATCTCTTAATTGATCACAAAATGAGAGACAGTTAATAAATAAAACATAGCCAGGCTCGGTGGCTCAGCCTGTAATCCCGCGCCTTTGGGAGGCTGAGGTGAGTGGATTGCCTGAGCCCGTGGGTTCGAGACCCGCCTGGGCAGCGAGATCTCATCTCTACAATAAATCAAAAAATCAGCTGGGCGTGGTAGCGCATGCCTATAATTCCGGCTACTCGGAAGGCTGAGGCGGAAGGATCACCGGAGCCCAGCAGGTCGAGGCTGCGGTGGCCGGGAGCGGCCATGGCACTGCAGTCTGGGCAACAGAGTGAGACTCCAACTCTAAATAAATAAATAAATAAATAAAACATGCCTGAAAATGTCATTTTGTCATAATTTTTCCACTTTATAACCTTAAAAGAGTTTGAATACATCACCTGAAGTAAAGATGACCATTCTTTCTTACTCTGTCTTTGGTGTTTTCTCTCTCTCTCTCAATGGCAATATCTTGGTAGGATTTCTGGCTTACTTCTGCACCTCTACTTCAATCAATTTGAGGTAACTGATTATTCAAAATAAGGCATGATAAAATTCTGTTCTTAAAACTTTAGATTTTACTTAGCCAATTACTAATGTCATTTGTTGTGTTTGCAAACCAAGTTATGAAATGAATGTATTCTGTGAAAATTTGCATTATGGCTTTGGATTTCTTTGCATGTTGCAATTGGTGTGGTTTCCTTTAGATACCATAGCATAATTGATTTTGTTGCATAGTATATGGAAAGAAAATAGCTTCAGAAAGTGCTGAGTGTAACCTAAGTAACCATAGGCAACTTACTTAATTTTTGTGTTCCTTAGTCGCTTCCTGAATAAAATGGGGGTAATATATCTATCTTTGAGAAAATATATAATAGCGCAATGTTTGCTTGCATGGACCCCAATAAACACAAATATCATATGTCTCTATCAGTTCAAAATTTAATTGAAAAATTGAGTTTTTTGCTACTAAGTTAAATTAAAAGGCTAGGCGCTGTGGCTGACGCCTGTAATCACAACATTTTTGGAGGTCAAGGCAGGAGGATAGCTTGAAGCTAGGAGTTCAACAATCTGCCTCAAAGCTCATCCAAGCCGGGCTCGTGGCTCAGCCTGTAATCCCGTGCCTTTGGGAGGCTGAGGTGAGTGGATTGCCTGAGCCCGCGGGTTCGAGACCTGC